>NW_007071548.1:7707-84494 GCF_000164805.1 Carlito syrichta
TCGACCTGCTGGGCTCCGGCGATCCTTCTGCCTCAGCCTTCTAAGTAGCTGGAACTACAGTCGCGCACTACCACGCCTGGCTAATTTTTTGATTTTATTGTAGAGAAGAGGTCTCACCTGCCCAGGCGGGTCTCGAACCCGCGGGCTCAGGCAATCCACTTACCTCAGCCTCCCAAAGGCGCGGGATTACAGGCTGAGCCACCGAGCCCGGCTGTGTTTGAATTTCGAAGCTAAAAAGAGACTCCTTTTTTCTCCCTGTTCTGCCTTGTCATCTCTCCTTGACTTTACAAAGACTTGGGTTCAAATCCCCTCTCCACTTCCTATTTGCTAGGTGATATTGATTTACAAAACTTTTTTTGAGCCTCAATTTCTCTTCTGTAAAATGGTGGTAATATGAAATTCAGGGTTTTGTCAGGAAGATCAGCATATATTATGCAAAAGCAAAGAGTAGATGCTAAAAGAAAGTTCCATTTCCTCTACTTTTCCTACTGTCCTCTTAGGTAATCTCTTGCCAGTTTTTGGAGCTATTTCATTTTTGCCCAATAATTGTTGCTTTCAGTAATTGCACAAAAAACAGTGTGTGAGGATAATTGCTCTAGTTAATGAATCTCTCATAGTAGTTTTCCTTTTAACCAACCCATGATAATAGTCAAGGAATAAAATGGATGTAGCCATTGAACTGTTATCTTCTGTAAAACTCAGATGGAATTAGAAACAAAATTTAGAAATCACTATAGTTAACAACATGAACTTTAAAGTCATCTATTAATAGATAAGAACTCCAATTCAGCTTCACTCTTCTTGGGTAGAGCTTTGGAAAGTTGTTCAACCTCTTAGAACCTCAATTTTTTTTTTTTTGGTTCTATAGATGGAGAACAGTATCTACCTTATGAGTTGTGGGGAGAATCCAATGAGGAAAAACTTATCAAACACCCTACTTGTATGGCAACTGTAATTATCATAATAATATTTTTGTTATGTTTATTATTCTCATTGTTATTACTAGATTATTGGGAAATAAATCCCAAAAGATAATGATAAGGTAAAGTCGATGATAATAGCAAAACTTATTTGAAAGTTTTTATGTGTTCTCTAAGTAAGTAATGTGCATGAGCTAACAATCCTCTTAACAAAATGATGAATTCAATGATATTACTCACACCTGACAACTTAGGTTTTACAGAGGTTAAATCACTTGCTGGGGGCTTGCAAGCATAGGACAGAGCTGGTATTTAAACATAGATCCATCTGACTCTTCGTTTTCTAAAATGAATAGTTGAAACAACTGGTAGCCTCGTGAATTTGAAGTTTACATGAACTAGAAGTATTTTGGGGATCTATCATGTTGAAATGGTTAAGCTTATTTTGTGTGGCTCCATATGGTATAACTGGGAACAACAGATGTTGCAAGCAGAAAAATTTCAGTTCTGTTCTTTTTCATTCACGAAAATAGAAGAGGCTGCTTCTGGAGGGAATGAACTCCCTGTCATTGGAAGTGATTGATCTCAGACATGCAGACAAAAGTCAAGCAGAAGGAGTGCCTATGAAGGACAGGCTATTGGGCTAGACAGTTTACAAAGTTCTGTCCATTGTTAATACTCCACATTTTATGTTTCAACTCTTTGCAAGTGTGCATTGGTGGAGGCAAGGTGGACTATATCAATAATTCCTACATTGTGTAGATTCTACTTTATACTAGCTATCTCATTTACTTTTTTTTTTTTTTTTTTTGAGTTGGAGTCTCACTCCGTTGCCCAGGCTGGAGTACAGTGGCACGCTCCCGGCCACTGGAGCATCGACCTGCTGGGCTCCAGCAATCCTTCCACCTCAGCCTTCCAAGCAGCTGGAACTACAGGTGCACGCTACTATGCCTGGCTAATTTTTTTTTTTTTTTTTTATTGTAGAGATGAGGTCTCGCCAAGTGGCCCAGGCGGATCTTGAACCTGCGGGCTTAGGCAATTCACTCACCTCAGCCTCCCAAAGGCGCGGGATTACAGGCTGAGCCTCCGAGCCCGGCGAGAAGTTGGTATTTTAAAGAACTCTTGGCCGAGTGCAGTGGCTCAGCCTGTAATTCCAGCACTTTAGGCCAAGAGAGAGGATTGCCTGAGCCCAGGGGTTCGAGAAAAGCCTGGGCAATTTGGTGAGCCTTCATCTCTACAATAAATCAAAAAGTGAACAGGGAGTGGTAGTTCCAACTACTTGGAAGGCTGAGGCAGAAGAATCTCCTGAGCCCAACAGGTCCAGGCTGCGGTGGCTGTGAGCATACCACTGCACTCCAGCCTGGGTGACAAAGTGAGACTCCAATTCCAAAAAAAAAAAGCAACTCTTGAGTGAAGTAGTCAGCTTTCGAAATGGAATTTATTCTGGACTTGTTTTCTTCAAATTTTTATAAAACCACATCTTGAGGGACATACATGGAATGCTTTGCTTTAATGTTAATTGAATTTCAAAGTAAATAACATTTTAGACATGTTTTTCTGCTTTTAGTAGAAAAAGGATGAACATATGGTTTCTGACTTTAAAAGACACATTTTTTTTAATAGCTCAGATGATATTATTAGAAACTGTTGGGACTGTCTACCTGCTTAAAATATTTTTCCCCCATGTGAAATAAATGATAAAGCCCCATTCAGGTTACCTTCCTGTCAGCCATGTTTTATTGATTTATTTTTTAACAGTATGGATTTATCCTACCTTGGTGATTCTAATGTAATTCTCCCTGGTCACCCATCCCATACTCACACATACTGTTGAGATTCATTGCTCTAGATGTCAATAATATAATAATTACGATAAATATGAAAATAAGCCTTCTATTTGATAGAATGCAAAGGAGAATGAGTGGTTAGCAGTTTTTTTCCTACCTTGGATGTTTTGGCTTATCAGATGAGTAAGAAAGAGTTCATACAGAGTAAGGACTTTTGACTCTTTGACTTGAAAGTAGTGGAATTTGTGACAGAAAAGATTGGAAAAGTCAGGGCCAGTTGGATAGATCAAAGACACTGAACTTTATCAAGTGATCAGGAGAAATTGCTGGGTGAGAGTGGTTAGAATGATAGGACTATCTAGAAACCAGATCCTATGACTATTGTTAATGTAGTATGGAAACTCTCTCTTCAAATAAAGAAACCTGCTATGATATAAGCAAGCCAAGTTACATTGACTTGCAGTAACAATGGAGAAAGACAGAATTCCAAAATGAGACTGTTGGGGAAAGTGAGTACCGTTTTCTTTTGCTCATGGTTTGGGTTTAGAAGTCATTAGGGCATGCTTTCAGTTCTCAGGACAAAACTTTGGATCCGCTGATTTCTTAAGAAAACAGTTGACACAAATGAGGTAGGTTCATGGGAAATAGGTTGGATTGAACTTGGATTTGCGATACCAAGGGCCAAAATGCTATGTTTATAAGAATAGGGATCATGGGACTGACGTTAGTGATGCCTTAGAAGAGTAAAGAGCAGGATGTGGTGACAGATTGAATGAAGAGGGGGGACATAAATGGCATTACTGGCTTTGTGGCTGAGGTGACAGCAAAACAGCAGGATGTAGATTGTGTAACAATTACTTCCAAGGGTAAGCAAGGACACCCACAAATGGACCGGTAATCACAAAGATACATGTCTTTCAAGATAAATCAACATATGTGATAAGGTATGTATTTGATGAAGATAGAATTAAAATTTGCTGGTAAATTAATGCATTCAATTATGATCTCTATCTTCTTTGACTTCTGCTTGGCCTTTGTAACAAATGTCAACACAGAGAAGTTATGAATTTATGTTAACATAACAACGGTTCTCACTTATAGATTCCTCTTTTACTGTATAATATGCTAAGTGTTTTAGATGCACCATTTTATTAGTCCACTTAAGTACAATTTTCACTCCTCCCCCCCCCAGTCTATAGATGGCAACGGTGAGATGTAGGAGGATAGAAGGATAGAGACCCTGGCAAAGCAGGAAATGCTAGAGCCAGGATTCAATCTTATTCTCTCAGACTGGGAGCTCACTCTTAAGAATTTGGCAGGCTACCTCTTGATTAACTTTCTGATCATGACCTACCCTGGAGGCAAAACCATTATTCCTCAATTAGTCTCTAAAGCAGACAAAGCATGAAAGGGACTGGTCCAAACAAAAGGGGAAGATATTTGTTTTTTGAAACAAGCGTATAAACAAATGGAAGACAGGATGGATTTGAAGTGTTACAACTTAACATTATCATCATTAACAACATCCCACCTCTAATGAGATTTATTTCCAAATTTGGTTTAGGATCAATTGGATACATTTTAATTTTTTGAAGTGGCAGTTTTATAAGAACCAGTAGGTTTTCATACAACTAGTCAATTTCAAATCAACCAAAGAAAGAGCTGAGTAAGGAGGGTCGTTACCAAAGAGGAGGAAAAAAAAAAAGTTTTCAGGTCTTATGCAGACTTTTAGTGTGACTTTGACAACTCTTCATGAGTTATCAGTTACACCAGAAAATAATCATCATCACACAAGCCCCTTTAATCCCAAATCCTGAGCAAATCAAAAGACCACATGCATTTGTTCCAAGTCTTTTGATTAAATGAGATTTATAGAACATGAGTTTGGTCTATATAGTCTTTCCTTTAAAGTATGTGAAAAAAAATTCTTTCTGTACCTATGGTGCCTGATAAAGGAGCCAAAATCTTCCTCAGTTTAGAATTTTAAGAAATCTGAATTGAGGATATTTTTTAAAAGAGTCATTACAGAAAGTATATTTTATATTAGGTGAGCTATTTTCTTATTGTGGGAAAGTCACTTAACCTCTTTGTATCCATCTTATTATCTATTATTATCTATTTAATTCTTATTAAATAAGAATGAATATAGCTTCATCACTAAAGGCGTTGTTGTAAGTCTCCAGAGCTAATCTATTCATGCCGCTGGAAACTAATACAGCACTACCCAAGTGTCCAAGGGCACTTAGTTTGAAAAACTTCTTTTATTTCTTGATGTTTCAGAGTTCAGAGTAAGGTGAATTTTAGTGTCCAACATAAGACCTACTTCTTGACTAAAAATACTCCCTGATGATAAGATATCTGGCTGTCAAGTCATCTTGAAGTATTAGTTTCTTAACAAACAGTAATTGGCACACAATGAAGATTAATAGAGTATTTACAAAATACATGAAGCTATTTACACCAAACCTCTTATGAGCACACTTTACTTTAAAGATTATTCTTTTTGTTATTAGAAGTATAATAATTTATCCTAGAGATTTAAGAATGCACTCTACCACTTGAGAATTAAAAGTGGAAGGATATACAGAATCATAAAGTGACAGTCTTTGTCTCTTACAGTTTTGTCTCAGGACCACTTACTCAGCATCCTTAAGTGCTTGCTGCTGTTGCTAGATGAGAATAAACAATTGGCTAAGGGAATGAATGCCAAGCTTGCCTGTAGTTGCAAAACTACAATTTGATTACTGTCTCTAGCAATACTATCTTTAAAATATCTACTGAATTAAGGGAAGTAAGAATGAGTATTTACTGAAGAATTTATTGAAACTGACAGAAGGGAATTTTTATTTAGATTCCGAAACAGAAAGAAAAGGACAGTAAGTGTATATTATGTGTGTGTGTGTATGCGTGTGTGTGTGTGTGTGTGTGTGTGTGTGTGTATACATATAAAACTTTGAAGCTAAGAGGACTACCTTATCTTTTTACTCAAGAGTTTGCCTCAATTTTGCAGTAGAGCAAATAATATTTATACCACATGAGGATTTACACAGTTGCATGATTTTTACTTTAATAAAGGAAAGAAATGAAAAGCTGTTGGGCATATAGGGAATTTACTTGAAATCATTTTGTCTGCAAGTATTGGAAACAAGATATGATCAACATTATTAACTTGTTATGGTTCTGGTGCTTTGCACAGTGCTGAGCATATACTAAACACTTAGTAAATGTTTAGTGTTCACATAAATCAATTTTGTAAAACCAGCACACTTGCTGATCACCAGCTTTTATCACCAGTATTTTTAAATTATACAAGATTTGGGATATTGGCAACCCTTTCAGGAGCCCTCCCACTGCTGGGAGCTGTTCCATTCTCTAATAAGTTCTTACTTACATACACAAAAAAAGTAGATCCTGGCAACCTATTAATATTGGTGAACAAAAGATGATCCTAGAAAAAATTTTCAACTCAGAGTATTTACTGATGGAGGAGGACTTGCTCAGGTTACCTTAATAATTAGGACTAAGAGTTAGAAACCAGAGGCATAGAATACGGTACTAGGGTTTTAGATTTACATAGGGTTGGAAGGAAGGTAGGTACCATGGTAACCCAAACTCTAGGCTTACTTCTCTTTGGTGGGAGCAGGGCTCATCTACCATGCCATTGAAGAGAAAAGAAAGATTGTTTTTGAACATGATTTTCTCTTCTCAGAATCCCCTACCTGGGCCTCCAGTCCTTGGAGATCTCTGAGGTATTCCTGTCTTTCCTTGACATGGCTTGATTAACTAAGACAGCTTGAAGTAGAGCTTTAGGATTGATCCTTAGAGGCAATATCAGTAGCCATTAGAGCATTAGACTGGGGACTGAAAAAAGTAAGTCCCTCAGTCTTGACTAATAAAAATAGGCTGGGTGATTCAAGTAACTTAAGCTATATCAAGGAAAATGAAATGGAAGAATAGAGCCAACAGCAGTCTACCTTTAAAATAGTTGATTATGCCCAGAATTTTCTTTTAAATCTCCATAGGTCTTCGTTTAACATCATCATGCTTTTCTACAATTAGCTTAAGTGTTTATGATTTTTTTAAAAAGCCTATAGCGGCGTGATGGGTGAAATCCTCTGTATCCCTATTTAATTATTTTTGCTTGAGTACCTACAATATCTGCTTCTAAAACTAGACTCGTTCACCCTCGGAGAGTCCTAACTGTTGGCTAGCTGCCTATTGTTGAGGCAAAACCCCATCTATTTATGTACTTAGCAGTGAGTTCTTGTTCTACCCCTCTTGGGGCTGCAAGTAAATAATCTAAGGCCCGTCTAATATTTGTGAGCCTTTCACATTCTGTGTGATGACTTAACTCTCTTAATTCTACTTCTCGAAAAATGAATGACAACAAGCTATATCTTTTACTTGTACATGTTATGTTGTGACTGACATATATAACATGCATTGTTAGGACTCCGCTTATTCCATACCTGGAATGATTTGGCAGGGCGTGAAATCTTGCTGGAATTGTAGCCCCCTCTGAGTTTATTAGCATGTCTATTAGTATCTCCTGTAATAGACACATCACATTTTTCTTAGACAGGTGTGAGGCTCTGCCTGGCCCTTATTCACAGTTTACTCCATGTATATTTATTGAGTAATATAGTCTGGAGTTCTTTCTGTACCTCCCCCTAGCTCCTCAGAGTCTTTCCTCCCATTAAAAGGACCATTTATCCCATCAGAAGAGACTAGAGACAAAGACATAGGAATTTTCTTTTTATATACAGAAAACAAATGTCTTTTAACTCATCTCTAGTGTATGGGAGCTGGAGAGGAAGAGCTGGCGGCGGATTGGCTGAAAGGAGTTCTTGATGCATCGTTTTTCCTTTTCGGAGGATAATATGTATATATTTTTGACAACAGGACACCAGAGAAAGCTTGCTAAATTACAATCCATTTCGCCTATCCTAATAGAGCCATGATAAAATTTGAAGCTAAGTAGAAAAATAGTGCATAAGAAAAATGAATGCAAGCTATATCCAGTGCCTATGTAAAATACCAAGATTGGCTCCAGACTTTATCCAGAGAAAGGCAATTATTTGTGCAGTGCCTTTGCAGTAAAGTATAATAAAACAGAGTAATAAATGTTATTTTTGAAAGCCACTATAACTTCCAGTAATTAAACATCATAACGGGAATGCTCTAACTGCAGCTCGCCTGTCAGTTACTCCGAGTATGAATTTGCATTTATTTCAACTAAATCTGTGGATGAACAAGGTGGTGTTCTAGAAGCAAGTGCTAGAAGCTTAGGCATTTAGTACTAATGAAGGGAAATACAATGGTGAGAGGGTGTTTAGAGGTACTTCTGAGCATTCATAGAACTTGAACTAGTTAGAGCAAGGACACAAGAAGAGAAATGGAGGGGGAGAGAGGTTGGAAACAGCCATCTTATCGTATCAACTTTCATGTGTGCAGCTAAAAGGGAACACGTGGCCATGTTTTGAGTCAATCAATTGAGAACACAGTTGTCAAAAAAGTTTAAAAGTAAATGCTCGGCCAGGCTTGGTGGCTCAACCTGTAATCCCAGCACTTTTGGAGGCCGAGGCAAGTGAGTTGCCTCAGCCCACAGGTTTGAGACTAGAACAGGCAACTTGGCGAGACCTCATCTCTACAATCAATCAAAAATTAGCTGGGCATGGTAGCATGTGCCTGTAGTTCCAGCTACTTGGAAGGCTGAGGCAGAAGATTCACCGGAGCCCAGCAGGTTGACACTGGGGTGGCTGTGAGCATGCCACTGCACTCCAGCCTGGGCGACAGAGAGAGATCCTAACTCAAAAAAAAAAAAAGAAGTGGCTTCCAAAGTGACTGTACTATTTTTTGCATTCCCACCAGCAGTGAATGTGAGTTCCGATTGCTCCTCTTCCTTGTCAGCATTTACTGTTGTCAATGTTATAGACTTTAGCCATTCTACTAGGTTTACAGTGATATTTTACTGTTGTTTCAATGTGTAATTCCCTAATGGCATATTATGTGGAACATCTTTTTATAGGATTACTTGACATCTATGTGTAGAGTTTGGTAAGATGTCTATTTACATTTTTAAACTCATTTTAAAATTGTATTCTTTTTTCTTATTGTTAAGTTTTAAGAGTTCTTTGTATATGTTGAATACCAGTCCATTGCCAAATGTGTTTAGTAAATATTTTCTCCTAGTCTATGGTCTTTCCATTCTCTTAACCCCAAAATTTTATAGACATTTTATTTTATTTTTATTTTTTATTTATTTTTTTGAATCAGTGTCTCACTCTGTTGCCCAGGCTGGAGTGCTGTGGCATGCTCACAGTCACCCCAGTTCGACCTGCTGGGCTCCAGTGATCCTTCTGCTTCAGCTTCCAATTAGCCAGAACTATAGGTGCACGTTACCATGCCCAGCTAATTTTTAATTTATTGTAGAGGTTGGTCTCACCAAATTGCCCAGGTTGGTCTCGAACCTGCGGGCTCAGGCAGTCCAATTGCCTCGGCCTCCCAAAGTGCTGGAATTACAGGCTGAACCACCGAGTCCAGTCTTAGACATTTTAAAATGTGAATTTTAACCAACAAGCTTAAATAAATGTCCTATATTAGAGCAGAAGCATGGATAGGAAGTCAGCCCCATCTAATAGTGCCCTTCCCCCTGCCTCATGGGGGATTCTTAAAACCTAGGGCTGTGCCACACAATTTGGAAAACAATAACAATTATATTGCTTTAGGTTAAACCATGATTGTGCTTTGGAAGAGCATCTCATATTCACTCTTGGTCCCTAGGGTCAATGGGAGCAAGACACTAAAGTCCAGCAACCACAATCACAACATTTCATTTTACTTTCTTCAGGGATTGGTTCATAGATGAACATTCAGTCATTCAGAGACAGTATCTTACCTTTTGCTGGAAAATTCAAAAGAACTCATATTTTTTGCAGGATTTAGACATGCATTTAGGCAAATGTGATGATGGTTCTGGAAGCCATAATGCTACCCCTTGGAATCTAAGGGCCATAAGGGGGAGAATAGAGCCAAGAGATGGGGGAACCAGGTAGGGTAATCATCATATAATTCTCTGGATCAAGCTATACTAGATACAAGACCTATCTATAGCTGGGCTTTCCGTTACTTGCAACTAAAAGTGACCCAACTGATAAAAGAAAGATGAATTTTTTCCACCAGTGTGTAATTCATCTCTGATAAAAGAGATTATGTTCCTAGAACGATTTTCCTATAATACCCATGAGAATTGCCTACATTTTAAAGTCTAGCACCTGATAACCTATTGTTTTTCACTCCCTATTACTTTCTGGTATGTGAGATTTACATAGAGAAGAGAAGACTATTTTAATGAGGAGGAGGAGCCATCAGTTGCAATGACTGCAGAATGTAGTTGGGACAAATAGTGTAGGCCCATTATTGCAAATCAGATGTGGGCAACTGTGCAAGTGGCCTATTTGACTTGGGCTTTATAATTTCATTTGGTGTACAGTTTTGTTCTGAGACAGAAAAATCAATTGTATCACACCATGTGACTTTCGGATAATTTATGCCAGAGCCAGGAGAAAGGACATGAACAAACAAGGAACACAGTTCTCTATTTCTCAAAAATGTGTTTTGGTCTTTGGTTTGTCTTGTCACTTCAACAAGCTACTTGCCAATGGAGCTGAAAGAAAATGGGGCCAGAGACATATTAGACTTGAATGGGCATCCAACAGACAAGTGTAAACTAATGTCTTTGCTAAGGACATATGTAGCTCAGAGCTTTGTCAGAGATAAATAGAGTTGTTATTCTATTGATTATGAATTAACTTCATTTCTTAATGAAAGAGGCAGCGTTTTTTCCCTTTTCTCGCCCAATAATTTTGTTTAAAATACAACACAGTCTGTCCTCCAACTGAAACCACTGTAATTAAGTAACTCAGCCTTACGGATTTGATTAATATGAATCTATTATGTAAAAGCTCATTAGAAAGCTGGGTGTGTATCAAATAACAAGAGTATGATTGGATACTGTTTTATTTTGTATGAAGTATTTTGTTTTCCAAAGGTTTTTATAAATCTGAGAGTTTGATATTCTCTCTTTTTTCTTTCTCTTATTCTGGAAGTTGGAAAACTCAGAGGGGAATAGAGATTTTTGTGAAATTGGTCTGTTCTAACTCATCTTCTTGTCAAATGATTCTGGAAGTAAACACAGCTTAATGCATAGGGAGGAAATATGTGGTGGGATTTTTTTCTCTTGTGAAAAAAAATATAAACAAACAAAAAATACATGTTGATGCTGCAATATATCCAACCACATTTTTACACAAAAATCATTAGAAAAACAACAGAGAAAATCCTTATTGACATCATCTTTAGTACAAGTCCCCTAGCTACCAGAAAGATTAACACATCACAAATTGATAAACATATATTAGGAGTAAATTGTGTTTTCTCAAACTCTTCCATACCTGGGAATAAGACAAGAACACCACATATGCCCTCTTTTATACTCAAGACTTTTATTTAGTTTACAGTATTGTTCCTTTGCTTTTAGCATAAGGACACTAATTTCAGCTCTAACAAGTTCTTAATTTACAACAGTTAACTTTTCTACCATTTCAAGCTTAGAATATCAACATTTTATATATAAGAGAGGGGAACCCCCCAAAACTGCAGAATTTGTTTATAAAAAATTGTGCATTCTTACATGTTTAAATTTCACTCACCTTCAGAGTACTTTCCAGTTGATGCAATACAGCTATGAAGATGCTTTTTCCACTACTCAAAACGGTTTATGAACTTGTCAATTTAGTTGCCTTTTAGTGCTTCTGCCATTTTTTGTTTCACTTCTTCTATATCAGCAAAACATTTTCCTCTGAAGAATTTTTTTCATCCAGGCAAACAAAAAGAAGTTATTTGAGACCCAGTTAATAGGGAGGGTAGAGCACTGGGATCATGCTGTTTGGGGTCAAAAACTGCTAAACGCTCAGTGCAGTGTGAGCAGGTATGCTCATAAATCACCCATCATAAACTGGGTAAACACGTTGAAAGAATCTCCAAACAAATTTCACTGAAGCTGAACACAGCCATTCACAACAATGCTAGCTGGTACACTGATGCCAGTGGGTTCCTAAAACACTTACTTTGGGCGAAGCCTGCACTATAAGGGGTCTGCTCTCCAAAATATAATTCCAATTTTTGGGGGGGTTTCCCCCTCATACAACTGAATTACAAGTAGATGTTGCTAATTTTATAAACATCTTTTTTTCTTTTTTTGAGTTGGAGTCTCTCTGTCGTCCAGGCTGGAGTGCAGTGGCACACTCACGACCATCCCAGAGTCGACCCCCTGGGCTCCAGTGATCCTTCCGCCTCAGCCTTCTAAGTAGCTGGTACTACAGGTGCACGCTACCATGCCCAGATAATTTTTTGATTATTGTAGAGATGAGGTCTCGCCAAGTTGCCCGGGCTGGTCTCAAACCCTCAGGCTCAGGCAATCCCCTCACCTCGACCTCCCAAAGTGCTGGGATTACAGGCTGAGCCGCTGAGCCCAGCCTATATCTATTTTTAATGCTTCTACTCTCAACACCAAAGAAGCTGGGTTGTAACCAGTAGGTTAAATGGACTACTAAGTCAGAATTTTAAGCAAAAAATATTAAATAATAAAAATAAACTTTGGGTGCTTTATCTCTAAAGGCAATACTCCAGCTGTCATATGTTACTGAAAACATCAACTGCAGGAGCTACTGAAGTCACACATTCTGTTCTCATTGTATTCCTGGCACCTTGTCTATATGTCCTTTAAGCTAAGGTGACCATAAATTTTATAAACCAAACTGGGCCACTTTTGGGTGAGAAAGAAAGTCCCGTGAACCAAGTCCATGAGAGCAACAGGTATAAACTGGAATGGAGCTGGCAAAGCAGGAGCTATTCACCCTAATTTAAATTCTTTTAAAGGTAATTGTTAAGGTCACTATTCATTCGGGAAATATTTTTTGAACTGGGTGCGGTGGCTCATTGGGAGGCCAACGTGGGAAAATTGCTGGAGGCCAGGAGTTCGAGACCAGCCTAGGCAATTTAATGAGACCTTGTCTTTACAAAAAATAATTTAAAAATGATTAGGGCTTGGTGATGTACACCTGTAGTCACAGCTACTTAGGAGGCTGAGCCCTGGGGGTTGACGCTATGGTAAGCTGTGATCGTGCCACCACACTCCAGCCTGGGTGACAGAGTGAGACCTCCAACTCAAAGAAGAATATATATGTATTTATTGAGCACCTAATATGTACCAAGTAGTAGAAACACAATGTACAACAACAGTCATATTCTCTGCCCTCCAAGAGATTATGCTTGAGAAGGGCCTCATTCATTTATTTAAGGTAGCCTTTTGACATTTCAATCACTTATCCAGATTAATAATGCCAAGGTCAATACACCATACACAACAAAAATACAAAAGCACAAACAACGAGCCCCAATAAACTGTAGCTTATGTATCCCTAACCATGTATAGATCCAAAACATTTTGTAACCTACTTGAGCCTCATATAATCACATGAGAGAAGTGGGGTAGAAATAATTGTCCCCATTTACAGTCAAGAAACCTGTAACTGAGGTTCAAAGGATAAGTTACTTTCTTCAGACTCTGTAGTAAGTAGGTGATAAAAATCAATGATTCTATGTAGTATTACATTGAACAGTCACAGACTAATTTCAGTGGCTTATTTTATGTGTTTTCTAACAGTTACAATAAAAAACAAGTTTTCCGCCCCTCAAATGTAGGAAAGTTGTTTTTATATTCATATGCTCAAACTTCAGAGTGGATCTATAATGGCCAGCTTCTTTAACTTCATACTAATAGATTAGTTTATTTAATTTATTTTTTTATTTTTTTAAGAGATAGAGTCCTGCGTTGCCACCCAGGCTAGAGTGCAGTGGTATGGTTATAACTCACCACAGCCTCAGCCTCCTGGGCTCAACCTCCTTCCTCAGCCTCAACCTCCTTCCTCTTCAACCTCCTGAGTAGCTGGAACCCAGCTACTGGGGTTCCAGTGTTTGGGCAGGCACAGTTGCTCATGCCTGTAATCCCAGTACTTGGGAGGCTGAGGCAGGAGGACTGCTTGAGCCCATGAGTTTGAGACCAGCCTAGGAAATATAGTGAAACCTATCTCTACAAAAATATAAAAATTAGCCAGGTATGATGATGCCTCTATAATCCCTGTTACTCAGGAGTCTGAGGTGAAAGGATTGCCTGAACCCATAAGGTCCTGGCATACCAGGATCATGGCACTGCACTCTACCCTGATTTAAGAGTATGACCCTGACTAAAAAAACCCGTATATCTCATTCTCTACTTTGCACTATATTTTTCCCCCTTGCATTAACCGCACTTGATCTTTATACCCAAATCTATGATGTTCCACTGGACCCAGACCCAAGATGGAATGCTTGCAGGAATGGATGAGGTCCTCAAAGAAAGCTCCCCTTTTTCACAATGCTAGGCTACCATTAAGAATTCCTTTTGTTTTATTGTGGAGATGAGGTCTCACCAAGTTGCCCAGGCTGGTCTTGAACTCTCAGCTTACTTGGAAGGCTGAGGCGGAAGGATTGCTGGAGCCCAACAGGTCAATCCTGGGGTGGCCGTGAGTGTGCCACTGCACTCTAACCTGGGCAATGGAGTGAGACTCCAACTCAAAAAAAAAAAAAAAAGCCTTTGGTACAAAACAGAAATGTTATCTTCCTGAATAGGCCAAACCACAATATGCCACTCAGAACCTACAGGAGAGCTCTGTTTGAGGATTATTTCCATAAGTTTAATATCATAATTAAAAAAACATCCTCAAACATCCATTAATAACACTCTGAACTGGGCGTGGTGGCTCACGCCTGTAATTCCAGCATTTTGGGAGGTGGAGGTAAGAAGATTGCCTGAGTCTAGGGGTTCAAGACCAGCCAGGGCAATTGGTGAGACCTTGTCTCTACAATAATCAAAAAATTAGCTGGACATGGTGATGCGTGCCTGGAGTTTCAGCTACATGGAAGGATCACCTGAGCCCAGCAGGATGAGGCTGCGGAGGCCGTGAGTGTGCCACTGCACTCCAGTCTGGGTGACAGAGTGAGACTCTGACTCAAAAATAAATTAATTAATTAATAACACTCAGAAATAGTCTACAGGATAGTAACATCTGGTCATCATAAACATGAACTATCAGTCCAGGCTCAATGGCTCAGCCTGTAATCCCAGCACTTTGGGAGGCCGAGGTGAGTGAATTACCTTAGCCCACGGCTTTGACACCGGCCAGGGCAACTTGGTGAGACCTCGTCTCTACAATAAATAAAATATTAGCCAGGTGTAGTAGCATATACCTATAGTCCCAGCTACTTGGAAGACTGAGGAGGAAAGATTGCCTGAGTCCAGCAGGTTGATTCTAGGGTGGTCGTGAGTGTGCCACAGCCCTCTAGCCTGGGCAACAGAGTGAGACTCCAACTAAAAAATAAATAAATAAGTGAATAAGCTATGTAGACTGTGGGGAGCTTGTGAGGCTCACCTATCTAAAGGGACAGCCCACCACCACTGGGCTTTTGGTACATGTGAACATGAGCCTGGGGTTGCTAACTTTTTTTTTGACATGCTAGGTTCATTTTAATATATTAAAATACATTAAATATATATTTTGTGTGGGGCAAACAAAGTTCGTTCATTGCTTGTCTCCAGCCTGCAAGACACCTACTTGCAGCTTGTTCCTCCTTCCAAAAATGATTTAAAGTGAGTTACATTCAACTGCAGAATGTGGTAGAGGAGAAAAGCAGAGGAGGCAATGAAAGGAATCAGATAAGTCATTTTCTGTTAATCAATAAGAATTTATTAAGCACTATCAGTCTGAATGCTTCCGGCAATGCTCACACAATAGGAAACATCGTCTTTGACCCCAAAGAGCGTCTGAGGTCCCTAGGGAGATATCCAAATGCATGATGTTTTAGAGAATAATAAAAAGTCAAAGTATAATTAAGTGTGAGGTGGGTCAGCATAGACCAGTGCCACACAGTGTGGTCTAAAGACTGGTTCTGGGCTGCACTATTTGTTTAATCGTCTGTAAGGAGATAAGAACCGAATTTAAGAATAAGTACTTAGAAACTTCCAGAGCCATTTGACAGAGTGCTTCTTAGTCTGCTTAATCGAATATGAAATTGGGACCTATGTTAAAAGTCTTTGTTTTAATTTTTATTTTTCTGGTAATTCACATTTATTGTATCTTAGAAAGTATCAGCAACATGTTGACTTAAAAACAAAACCAAAAGGCAAAAAGATAACGAAAAACTGGTGCTTCACTGTGGGTATGTGGCAAAGCACTGGTAGCAGTATTTGAGAAGCTAGAGGATAAATAATTTACTGTTAGATGGAATGTTTTGGCTCTAGGTTAATTTATTAACTGACCAATTATTTACAAGCTATTAGAAAAATCACCTTAAACTGACTTTAAGATAATTCACTAGAGCTGTTTTACTGCGAGAGTCAAGGCATAAACTGACAAATCTATAGAAAAGAATAAACCATGTTTAAGGAGAAATTTATCCAATTACTTACAAGCCATTGAGAAACTGAGATCTGCTGAAAGTCTGAAACTTGAAACATGTGAGAGATTGGTATTCTGCTGAGCAATCCTAATAAGTTCATGGCTAGCTTGACTTTGGAGATTCATAGTGAAACCAAAATGACATGTGTGTGTGTGTGTGTGTGTGTGTGTGTGTGTGTTCCTTGATTATTGAACCAATTGAAAGTTTGGAAAATGATCATTCAGATAATTGATTTACTGTGAATAAATTTAATTTCAGAATTAGAGAAATCTTTGTTGAAAGTTAAGGAAGATTACAAATTTTCCTCCTTATGACTCTGGCATGGAGAGTGAAAGACTCATAGTGGGTTTTCAGAGGACATGTATGAGTATGTGATATATAAATGGTGGGAGGAATTAGCTAGGATAGGACATGTGGTTTCAGACAGTCTTATCTGACTTTTTCTTCTGTAAGAACTTTTCTAACATTTTCTTCCATTCTCCTCTCTCTTATGGCATCATTGGTTCTTACTTCTAATCTGAGGATTTAACATTCATCAATTGTCAGATTAAAAAACTTTGTTGAGGAAGCAAATTCTCCAACGTTTCCTTCCTTCATTCCCAGGTATTTGCCAGGTGACTGCATGGTACCAGTGACTGTGCTAATAGTATTGGAAACATTATCCACACAACGCATAGGTTCAATGACTTGCCAGATGATTGTCCAATGACCACAACTAAGGAGGGTGTAGCAAAGGGATTTTATACTTGTATCAGTAAGGAGCATACGGGTAATCATTTCCCAAAGCAGTGCCTCCTTGGCCAAAGGTGAAAGCAGGGCTTTTAGGAGGCTTGTTAGCTGAGTCATCATATGTATAGGTGGAATCAAGGCAGTGCTGACACATGGTGGATCATGCTTCTATGTGTATCGCATGTATAGAAAAAGGTGAATAAGCCCCTCTCTGGGAAGGATTTTCAGTATATAATGAAGTTCGCCAGAGTTCTTCTCCAACTCAGACATGTCAGAATCCATCTGGTTTTTGTTTTGCCCAGGTTGGGCTTCTTCCTGGACCTTTTCTCAAGGTGCAATAGTTGTAAGTGGGTTATTTTCTGAAGAACACAAGGTGCAATAGTTGTAAGTGGGTATTTTTTCAGTGTGTACCTGAAAACTTGGGGACTCTGGGTTCCAGAAGCATAGTTCCCCAAAGCCTCCCTTCCACAATGTTTATGCTGTCTGCAGCCTCTTAGTGTTCTCCTTTTGTACAATTCTGTCTTCAAATCCAGCAGGTAGGACAAAACAAGGAAGATATTCATGCTTGAGATCTGAAGAGATGGGCTATGGAGCATGGTGGCCTGGGCTGGGAGTTGGTCCTCAAACAGATGGAGGAGGGTTTCTGTGAATGAGTTTAAGCCAGTGTAGGGTGTCACAGCCAAGAAGGATATTCACACAAAAGCCTGTGCACAAATGCTTATAGCAGCTTTATGCATAATAGCCACAAATTAGGACAATCCAGATGTCCTTTAATGGGGAAATGATTAAATTAACTGTGGCAAATTATACTATGAAGTACTACTCAGCAAGGAAAAGAAATGGACTACTGATAAATTGAAAAACTTAGATGAATTAGGGAACTTGGTCAAGTAAAAAAAAGTCAGTCCCCAAAAGCCACATACTTTATAATTACACTTATATAAAATCCCTTAAATAATACAATTATAGAAATGGAGAATAGATTAATGATTGTCAGAAGTAGAGTTGGTGATGGTGGTGGTGGTTACAAAATACAAAAACTGGTTGGATTCAGGTATGCCTGAGATGGTGGTGCAGGAGGAATATGTGTGTGGTTATAAAGGTCCAGCCAGGCGCAGTGGCTCATGTTTGCAATCCCAGCACTTTGTGAGGCTGAGGTGGGACATCACTTGAGGCCAGGAGTTTGAGACCAGCCTTAGCAACATAGTGAACTCCTCTTTCTACAAAAATAAAAAATTAGCTGAGTGTAATGACATGTTTCTATAGTCCTAGCTACTTGGAAGGCCAAGGCGGGAGGATCGTTTGAACCCAGATGTGACAGAGTGAAACTCTTATCTCTTAAAAAAAAAAAAACAGCCAATATAAGGGATTTTAGTAGTGATGGGACTGTTCTGTATATTGACTGTGGTGGTGTGTACATAAATCATGTATCTAAACATAAATATACAAATCTATACCTGTGATACAACTGCATGGAGCTGAATACATACACACATGAGTAAGATTTGGGAAATAAGATTGGTTGATTAATGTCAGTCTCCTGGTTTGTGATATTGTATTATGGTTTTGAAACCTGTGCAACCAGATCACCGCATGCAGACAATGAAATGACAGACCCTACCTTTTCTCCAACTCCTCTTCCTGACTCCTCCCTAGTTTCTGTTTTCTCCATTCCTGCCCCACCATATAAACTCCTGACTTCAGTGGGACAGGAAGATGGATTAGAGACTGATCTCCCATTTTCCTTGGCTGATATCACCCAAATAAAAGACCTTCTTCCCTGGCAATACTAGTTGTCTCAGTGATTGACTTTTTTATGCATTGAGCAACAGGACCCCAACCGGACCCCTTAGCATTTTGGTAACAGTTTTGTAAGACATTACTTTTGGGAAAAATTGGGTAATAGGTATGTGGAATCTCTCGATATTATTTCTTATACCTGTATGAGTAAATCTACTGTTACATCAAAATAAAACATTTACTTAAAAAGAAAAAAAAAAAAATCCAAGAAGGGTGAGAAGGTCACCCATGTAGGAGGATTGCCCAAAGCAGGGTTTCAGAATTGAGCAAGCTGTGGAGGGTGTTGCAGAGATAGGCTGTCCAGCATGAGGTGTTGGAGCCTGAGAGTTTAAGAAAGAAGTTTCTATTGGGCTGGGGTGGGGATGATTCTGCACAGGATGCCAGAGCCCAAGGGGTGAAAGGAGGTGTTTTAAAAAGTTATTTGTTCCTTACTGACAATATTTCTGTAAGTTAGAGATTGTCTCTTTTTTGTTCTTTTAGTAATACTTAAAAAATAAATAATAATTCAAAAAGCCAGAATCACTTAGGAAAATTTGAATTCTTAGGTGTTGATAATTATAAATATTAGCATGAAACAAATTATTGCATCATAATCCTTTATGTTTAATGTTCTGGAGAGCTTTAATCGTAAGTATAAAGAATAGTATAACAAATATTCATAACCTAGATTCAATAATTACCAACACATGGCCAATCTTGTTTCATTCTAACCTCTTAATTTTCCCCAGGGAAAGAATGACTTACAAACAAATCCAGACAACATATCATCAGTAAACATTTCGGTGTACATTTCTATACAGTAGCATCTTGTGCATTTTTCAGGTCTAACCACAACACAGAGACTGTCACAAATTTGGTCCACCATTGTGTCGCCATCAAGACTAACAGCCAGTTGCTAATATCAAAGGGACAGGGGGTTGGAAGTCTGGTCAGCAAACTGATAAATAATAGAAAAGCACATAAAGTGCCCTTGTGTAGTTTTTTCTTGGGCATTTATTTCACACTGCTTCCTCTCACATCTTTTCATTGATCTTAACAACAATCCTATCATCATGTTACCTTTAGAAATTTTAATGGTGATAAATAAAGGGAGAGTTAAACACTCTTTTGTGAGTGAACAGCACCTCTAGGTAATCAAATAGTTGTTCAGGGAAGGTTATTTTTTATAGAAGAATTCCAGCTAATAAATGAATGAGGAGTGATAGAAATTGAATGCCACCATATTGTATTCCCTATTGAATAATGGACCCAGGCAGTAATAATTAATGGCTTATAAAACTATGCGGTGAGAACCATATGGGAATTTTATAATGGGTGTATTGAACTGATAACACAAATACCCGATGATTAAACTTAACAAAAAGAGAGGCAGCCAGACATTATGTGTCTCCTCATGTAAAGTAGTAAGAAATACACAGACCGCCTTTAAAATAAACCAAAAACTTGAACTTGAATCTGAGAAAGCCTCTAATCTAAAGATCTATTTAGAGAAAATACAGGGAATAAATGAGCCCATCAAGTAACACCATCGAGATGCAACTAACAAAAATCCAGAGTGAGAGAAACTTTGAAAGACAACAAATAACTTGGGGAAAAAAATACAGAGGAAACTTTTGCAGATTAAATGAGATCTCAGTAGTGTCTAAGTGCAAATGTGTGCATTTGTCCCAATTGTGGGTCTTTAGCTAACTTTCAAGGAAAGAATGTCTATTCATGTTTTCTAGGTTAAATGTTTAGAGGCTTCATTAATGTAAGAAAATAGATATTGAGCAATTAAGCATGAGGAAAAATGCAAACCACAGATACAATAACTACAGTGACAGCATTTAGATTTCAGATGGCTACATCTGATACATTTAATGGTGGCTGCCTTTTCAACATACTACATTTCTAGCTTTTTAAAATTTATTTTATTTTTATGTATTAGAGATGCAGTCTTGCTATGTTGCGCAGGCTGGTCTTAAACTTCTGGGCTCAAGCAATCCCTTCTCCTTGGCCTCCCAAAATGCTAGGATTACAGGCATAAGCCATCATGCCTGACCAGATTTCTAGCTTTTTATTTTGAACTGTGGTTTGTCTTTGCTGTCTATAAAAATGTTAGAGGATTATCAGCTTCTTGCTGTTACATAGTTGGCCTGTCCACTAAGCATAATTCATGCCCATCACCAAAATCACTCTTAATGTTTCTGTGATCTAAATATTTTATGTTGTTTACATTTATTTGTTCTTCTTCTGTGGAGAGTTCTCTAGTCAGCTATGGTTGTATAAAATCAGCACATTTTCATCTCTGCCACACAGACAGTGGCAGGAGACTGATGTGTGAGAAAGAAAAGGATGTTTAAAACGGTAAAATTCTATTGAAAAAAATCGATAGTTTGTTTTCTGTTTGAGAAAAAAAATAAGGTTATAGATTTTTTTTATTCCTAAGACACAATATTGATGGGTTACATTAAAGCCCATGAGAAATTCTATTTCTAATGGAGTTGTTTTTTCATGTATGCTGAGCAGATTGATTTAGGAAGTTCTTATTCACACCAGTTGGAGGCAAGTGTGGACACTGCTTCATATGAACCAGGCATATACTAAAGCTAAGATAAATTTTTCAAAACCACAAGCAGAAGATTAAGTATCCCTGTATTTAAATATACTTTAAAATAATTTTGTTTAAAACATGACCTTTTGGCCAGGCTCGGTGGCTCAGCCCGTAATCCCAACACTTTGGGAGGCCGAGGCGAGTGGAATGCCTGAGCCTGCGGGTTCGAGACCAGCCCAGGCAACTTGGCGAGACCTCGTCTCTACAATAAATCAAAAATTAGCAGAGGGTGTTAGCGTGCACTTGTAGTTCTGGCTACATGGAAGACTGAGGTGGAAGGATCACCTGTGGAAAGATCAGCAGGTTGATGCTGGGGTGGCCATGAGCATGCCATGGCACTCCAGCCTGGGCAACAGAGTGAGACTCCAACTCAAAAAATTAAAAAATTTTAAAAAATTAAAATAAAATATGACCTTTTTGTGCTTAATCTGAGCCACAAGGTAATGAAATGCTGCTATGTCACTCAGAACATCCTTATGTGAATGACTTTCTATGTTTTGTCATGCTAGACCCTAGAAACACTGAGAACAGCTTCCAATCCATGAATATCGCCTCCTCACTTCATAATAATGGCCATGTTAGGCCTAAAACATGTAATTAAGCTCCCAGCACTAAGCATCTTAATGAAGGATATTGCTAAGTAACAAGTCTGCAACCTGCTTAATTAGCATAAACAAAAGAGCACCACTTAGACTGGCAGTCCTGGGGCACCAGTGGGCCCCTTTTCATTTGCAGCATTTCATGAGCAATTTTGAAGAGAGGAAGAGATAATGGAGATGACAGCCCTGTTAGCCACACTTAGCTTTAGGACTAGAAGGAATAAGAAATTAGAGGATCATGTTGGCCCTTTTTCATATGAATTCTGAAAGTCATGAGTTGTTAAGTAAGGATATAAGAAGGATTCCGTGGGGGCCTAATCATTAGAAATTAGTTCTTAATTCCTTGAGTGAGGTTCCTCTGGTTTTTGAGCTCAGGGTACAACAGGCTTCTGACTTGGCTCAAACAATCACCTTAAAAACTTTCTAGGTCAGGCTTGGTGCCTCATGCTCATAATCCCAGCACTTTGGGAGGCCAAGGTGGGAGGATTGCTTGAGCCCAGGAGTTCGAGACCAGATTAGGCAACATACTAAAACTCTGCCTCTATTAAAAAAAAAAAAAAAAATTAGTCAGGTTGGTGGCTTGTAGTCTCAGCTACTCAGGAGGCTGAGGCAGAAGGATTATGTGCCTTCTGAGGCAGTCCAGAAGGGCGAGGTTGTGGTGAACTGTGATCATGCCACTGCCTTCCAGCCTGGGTTAAAAACCAAAACAAAAACATTTTATATATTCTTTTTATTAAAAAAATATTTTTTTAATTTAAAAAATATATATATATAAATTGTGGGGTACAAAGTGGACATTGTACAGGTAAAGTTTGGGCCTCCCTTTGGTCTCTACTTTGCCTGGTTTGAAATCAGGTATCCATATTGATGTTGTGTTACCCTCCCAACCCTGGAGGTATCCCACTATTGCCAATCCCTTTATTATAGTATTATGGTAAAAGTTCAGGGTCCGCTTATGAGTGAGAACATATGGTGCTCTGTTCTTTGTTTCTGTGATAGATCACTGAGTATGACAGACTCTAAATCCATCCAAGTTGTTGCTAAGTCCATATGTGTGTTCTTCTTTATGGCTGCGTAATATTCCATTGTGTATATGTACCACATTTTTCTTTATCCAGTCCAGTTTTGATGGGCAGCACGGTTCATTCCATGTTTTTCCTCTTGTGAATAGTGCTGCAATAAACATGCGTATGCAGGTATCTTTTTTGTAGAATGATTTGAGTTCTTCCGGCTGTATTCCCAGTAGGGGGATTTCTGGGTCATATGGAAGGTCAATTTCTAGTTCTTTTAGAAATCACCATGCTGCTTTCCATAGAGGTTGAACTAGTTTGCATTCTCACCAACAGTGTAGAAATGTTCCCTTTTCTCCACACCCTTGCCAGCATCTCAAAACAAAAACTTTTTAAGGAAGATTTTTGGCAAATAGATTACAATCAGTGTTCATTCAATTATTTAATGATAGTTTTGTTGTTGTTGTTGTTGTTTCTAGCTATGTAGAAATCATTTCAGGAAAACAAGAAGAATATAGGCTAACCAGTTAAGAAGTT
The DNA here is from genome assembly GCF_000164805.1 of Carlito syrichta. Lineage (NCBI taxonomy): Eukaryota > Metazoa > Chordata > Mammalia > Primates > Tarsiidae > Carlito > Carlito syrichta. The sequence continues at coordinate 31,240 of NW_007071548.1, forward strand.
ATTGTCATCATCTGAACTAGAGATGGTAGACCAGGTAGTTTTAGTAATACTAGAGAGGAAGGAAGTGAAGGGACCTAGGATGCTTGTGGGAGATAAATGCAGCAGGATCAGCCAGTATAGAGAAAGAAAGGAATAAAAATGGTGCGTAGGGCCAGGCACCGTGGCTCAAGCTGGTAATCCCAGCACTTTGAGAGGCCGAGGCTAGAGGATTACCCAAGCCCAGGAGTTCAAGACCAGCCTGGGCAACATGGTGAGACCTTGTCTGTACAATAAATCAAAAAATTGGCCAGGCGTGGTAGTGCATGCCTGTATCCCGGCTACTTGGAAGGCTGAGGTGGAAGGATTGCCAGAGCCCAGCAGGTTGCCACTGGGGTGGCCCTGAGCGTGCCACACTGTGCTCTGCCTGGATGATGGAGTGAGACTCTAACTAAAAAAAACAAAACAAAACAAAAAAAGGTACTTAGGCTTCTCACATAGACAGCTTGGTAGAATGTGGTACTAGGTAGTGCACTAAAAATGCACAATGGAAAGTTAGTTACTTAAAATCATAAGCTTGTAAACAATTAACTTTTCCATTTTTTTCCCTCCCCCATCCTTTCCATTTTTAGTGCTGTATTTTTTAACTTGTTCTCTTGTGGGATCTTCTTTAAAGCAGAAAGAATCCATAAGAATCTATATGTATGGATCCATTCATTCATATTTATTGAGTAACTGCAATACCTTGTGATGCAATAAGCCCTAGGGACCCAGCCCCTGGTTCATGGGGAAAAATGTGGACATTAAACAAATAGCCACACCAGTGAAACTGTAATTATAAACTTAAATAAATGTCCTGAAGGAACAGAGTGTGGTTCTCTGGGAGTATATAGCAAAAAATTTGCCAGAGGCAGGGATCAGGTGGGGTGTTAGAAAAGGCTTCCCTGAGGAAGTGTCTCTTGATCTCAGTTCTAAAATGTTAGAGTTAAATAGAATAATGTGTGTGGTGTTTTGCATGAGTGTGTGTGTGTGTGTGTGTGTGTGAGAGAGAGAGAGAGAGAGAATGAAATGAGGAAGAATGGAATATTCCAGGTAGAGGGAACAGAACCTGCCAAGGCCCTGTGGCCAAAATGAATCATGGCTTCTAGAGATTAAAACCAATGTTGTTGAAGTACAGAGATCAAAAAAAGAGAAATACAAGTGGACCCTCAAAGTATAAGTAGAAGTTATCTCATGCTGGGCTTCATAGGATAATATACAGATTTAGGACTTTATCCTAAGATAATAGCAATCCATTGAAGTGTGAAAAGACAACTCTAGTCACTGTGTGGAAAATGAGTTTGGACATTGTTGGAAATCAATTTGGAGGCAATGGAAGTTTCTGGACAAGAGGAAACAATGGATTAGACAAGCATGAGTGTAAGAGAGAAGGAAAGAAGCCATTTTTGATAGGAATTTATAAGAATAGGATAGATGGACATAGGGTTGGTAAGTTGACGTTAAAGGTGAACCTAGACTTTCTAGGATTCAGTTTGTGTGACTGAATGGGATGAAGTTATTGTTCACCAAATTATTTAAGCCTGGAAGGAGACTGGGTTTGGAGAAGGGATACATCTATTTTCTTTGAGGCCTACTGAGTTCTGAGGTACCTTTGAGACATTGAAGGTTTGAAAATGCCTTTGAATATATGAATCGGAAGTACAGAAAAGAATCCCTGGATGTGCATATGTGGGTAAACGGAAGTCCAAGATTTGAATGGTAAGATTATGGGGTGATACAAGAGATTCGGGACCGAGTCTCGAGGGGCTTTGGCATTCCTGACTGGATGGAGGAAGGCAAACGTGTCATGACAAGGAGGAGGGATGGGCCGTAAAAGTAGGACGAGTGTGGCAGACTGAGATATCACAGAAGCTGGGAGAGGAGATTGTTCAAGAAGGGGAGAGGAGCAAAAGCAGCGAACACTTCTGAGAGGAAGTCAAGATAGATGAGGACTGAGAAGTGTGTTAGAATAGAGACAAGTAAATCACAGTTTAGAAGGGAACAGATACCAAATCGGAGCACAGTCATCTTGCTCATAGTTGGTATTGAGCAAATATCTAAGACCTTTGGTATTTTTTGTTGTATGATTCACAAGTTCCAAGACAGAAGATATAAGGCTAAAAAGCTCTGAACTTGATATCAGACTTTAATTCAAGTCTTTATGCCTCTGCTTATCAGTCATATGAATTTAGACTGTTTTTTCTTTCCCAAGTCCCAGCTATTCAGTTGTGATGGAATTGAGATAGAACAATTACCCCAAAAGGTTATTGTAAAAAAAAAAAAAGATAAAGTATATATATTATCTTATTACTTGGTAGATAAAAGAACATTATCTATCTGTCCAATCTATCATATATCTATTTTTCTACATTTTTCCAAATTCTCTATGTAGCATATCATTAACCTTATAATCAGAGAAAAACCAAAGCCACAAACTTTTTTTTCTGATTTCTTTTTTGTGTGTGTGTGATACTTTATTTTAAAGATGCAGGGTACAAGCCTTTTTTTGGTGATACTTTATTTTATTTTAAAGATGCGGGATACTTTCTTTTATTTTAAAGATGCGGGGTACAAGGTATACAAATAATCCACGTGCAGGTGAAGTTTAGAAGTTTGGACCTCCGACTGGTCCTCACTTCCCCTGGTTTAGGATCAGACACCTTTTATGTTGTTATGTGCCCCTCCCCCATTCTTCCCTCTCTTAACTGTGTCCCACAACTGCCGATCCCTTCCTTGTGCTGTTGAGAATAATGTTCAGGTCCCACTTAGGAGTGAGAACATGTGGTATTCACTTCGCTAAGAATGATTGTCTCTAATTCCATCCAATTTGCGAGAAGTTCATGATTTCATCCTTCTTTATGGCTGCATTGTGTTCTATCATGTTTATGTACCACTTTTAAAAATCCAGTTTACTTTCACTGGGCAATAGGACTGGTTCCATGTTTTTTTGTGAATAGTGCAGCAGTGAACGTATGTGTACAGTTGTCTTTTTTGTAGAAAGATTTGTGTTCCTGGCATATTTCCAGGAGGGGGATTGATGGATTGTGTAAAAGGTCAATTCCTAGTTTCCTTAGGTATCACCACACTATTTTCCATAGAGGTTGGACTAGCTTGCACTCCCACCAGTAGTGTTGAAGCATCCCCTTTTCTCTGCACCTGTACCAGCATCTGTTGTTTTTTGATTTATTAATGATGGCTAGTCTTACTGAGGTAAGGTGTGTTTTTGATTCGCATCTATCTGATGTTTCGTACGACTATTTTTCATGTTGGCTGCATGTATGTATTCTTTTGAGAACTGTCTACTTATATACTCTGCTCATTTTTTAATATGCATATTGGAATAGGCAACCAATTCTTGATCATAACCCCACAAGCATTTGCCATAAAAAATAAGATAGACAAATGGGACCTCATCAAACTGAAAAGCTTTTGCACAGCAAAAGAAACCATCAAGAGAGTGGGGAGACGACCCACAGAATGGAAAAAAAAAGTTGCCAACTGTATATCTGACAAAGACCTAACATCCAGGATTTACAAGGAACTCAGGCGAGCGGAAAGGAAAAAAAAAACTTTATTTTAAATAAGGAAATGTATAATGAAAAAGGTTTTTGAAAAATCTGTCTGTCCAGTCAGTAAGAAAAGTTTTCTGGCCATGGACCCATACAGGTTTTTAACTACCTGCCCATAGATTTTTGTATGTTACAAAATAGAAGATAAAGAATTGTTTTGTGTGATGTGACTGTCTCTGGGCTCTCCTAGAGTTTTATAACTATAATGAGCATTGAAACTTTGATTCATTTTCCTGCTTGGGTATTCTTCTATGCCCATGAAAATCAACATTGTCAATTTTGATTTCTTCTTTTTTGGCATTTTCTATGAAGTCAGACATAATTTATAAAGAAACATTGAAAACTACCCTTGTCACCACTGATATGTCCCAAAGATAGCATGGTACCTTTATAAAATGAAACCTGATCTTTGTACAAAGGAGGAGTATACTTATTCTTCTGATGATCATTGTGGAAAAGGTGTGAAACCCACAAGGATCGCTGAGAAAATTAATGAGGTTCAATTTAACAATGTCAAAATCCAATGTTTAAAACTCCAAATAATTCGCTTTACCCAAAGTAATGTCAGAGGCAGAGGAACATAGGAAGTACAGCCTGGACCAGAGATTGATGTCCAACTCCTGTCCTACCACTAATGAGCTGTGAGACCCTGGGCAAGGCTCACACCACTGCACTCGTTTACTATGGGAATAAAAAGATAAAGAAGAAAAAGAGGTTGAATCATTGTTCCTTTTGTCTGTAATATTCACCATTTTCCGATTCTGTAACAAAATCCTGAAACTTCTTTAAGGACAACTCTACTAGTCTATTTTTGTGTTTGTTTATAGATTATTAACTGTTTGACACAGAATGGAAGTTGGGAGTTAGCAATCGGGGAAAATTAAAACACTTTTGTTTGGAGTCAATACCAACAGAAAATGAATCCAGACTAAAAATTAAGCATATCTGAAAATACTATGTAAGACAGTGGGAAAAGTAATGATAATAAAGAGACAACTAAGTATCTTGTTGCTCTTTTTATGGACACTTAAGCAAGGGCTTGAAAACAGGCATTGCTCTGGAGAGAGTTTAATGATTTATTTTGCTTTAGTTTATTGAATTTAGCTCAATTTTATGGTTTGCCAAAATATTCTTATCTTAGGAAACTTGGGTTAAAACATTATTGAAATATAAACATTTTACATTAATAAAATTTTAGTAGAAATTAGAAAAGCAATCCATTAAAGGATCCCTTCATGTTTTAAAAAAGGAACCAAATAGCACATTTCTTTTTTGTGTGTGTACAGTTTTTACTTGTGCATTTGAGGCAGCAACAGTACAGATTTTCTATTTCTTTCTTTCAGCAGTGCCTACAGTAGATCTGGAAACACTGTGGTTGCACAATAATTGTTTTGAGAAAGAAAAGTCCTGCTTGCATGCAAAGAAATGTGAATGAGATCCTGATAGACCCTCTCATCTTTCTCCTAGACCCTTTATTCCCTCTAAGGCAACTACCGTTACCAGTTTAGAGTGGATCTTTTTTTTTTTTTTTTTTTTGAGTTAGAATCTTACTCTGTCACCTAGGCTGGAATACAGTGGCACTCTCACGGCCACCCCAGCATTGACCTACTGAGCTCAGTTGATCCTTCCGCTTCAGCCCCCCAAGTAACTAGAACTACAGACGCCTGCTACCACGCCCAGCTAATTTTTTGATTTATTGTAGAGATGATATCTCACCATGTTGCCCAGGCTGGCTTCGAAACTTCAGGCTCAGACAATCCTCTTGCCTTGGCCTCCCAAAGTGCTAGGATTACAGGCTTGAGTCGCCACACCCAGCCTAAAGTGTATCTTTCCAGACATTTTGCTATGGATTTCACACTCATAAATAAGTATCCATGGGAAATATTTAGAATTATTCAGTGTTTTGTATTTTTGTTTGAAATAGGGTTTACGTGATTTACACTATCTTTTAAACATAATATTGAGTGGTGGAGATGCGCCATTAAGATTTACTTTATCTACTTAACTACTCTATACTACTGCTTATTACCCATAGTTTTTTTAACCTCTCCTCCAAGTAATATCTTTATCTCAAAATGCTCTAAAGCTTAAGTATAAAGTTAATAACTTTAACTTTATTTCACTTCAAAATTCTAGTCTGAAATATGTTTAAATCCATGAATATGACATTCATTTTGATATAAGCATCTTGGATGCAGTAAAGTGAATATATGGAATAAGATTGAACAAACAGCACAAAGTGTTGCCCAGAAGCTATTGTGGACTTCCATATATTTATTGTGTCTTAAAAAATAAAAATAAAATTAGAAGTTTAATTGTCAAGAGGTTCTGAGGCTAAATTATATGGAGTTGGCAAATGGAGTTCCTTTTGGACTGTTCTGATTATTGTTTTATAATGCATGAGTGTTGTTCAAACTTTTCTTCTAAAGAATTCCTCATAGCAGAAGAAAGCAAGGAGAGCCCTATGGGGCAAGGAGAGCCCTATAAGGCTCAAACTTAGCCTCAAGCAGTCTACCAGAAAGCAGGGAAATTTCTCTGAAGCTTAGTATTTCATCTTAAATGCTCATGCAAAGTCTGAGTTTAGTTTTTAGAAAGTTATTGTAGATTATATAATATTTAGTAAATTTCTCACTCCAGAAAGATGCAGCCTGTGGCTTTGAATGCCTGGTAGGTGTGCTGCTTGATGACCTTGAAGTCCAAAGGCCCCAGATAGAAACTGACACAAAATGCGCCTTATAAGGTGTTACTATCAGAAGTGTCTGGCAAAGTCATGAATAATAGTGACTTTCTATTCTTTTAAAATAGAATAACCCTGTAATGCATTAAGGCCTTATTTTTCACATCTTTGTCAAGACTCTATGTTTACAAGTGTAGAAACCTATACAACTACTTTGTTAACAATGCGTGTGTTGGGAGTGGGAGTGTTTATTAAATTGAGACAAGGCTATCTCACAGAAGTGATTTCAGAAAGTAGAGTTGAGCTCCACAAAGAATCAAAGCTTGAAACGGGAAAGGGGACAGAGCCTAAGTGACTTGAGAATCTGTGCATCTCTAGACCTAACTGGTTTCTCTCTCTCTCTCTCTCTCTCTCTCTCTTTTGAGTTAGAGTCTCACTCTGTGGTCCAGGTTGGATTGCAGTGGCACAATCACAACTCATGGCAGCCTCGACGTGTTGGGCTCCGACAATCCTTCTGCCTCAGTCTCCCAAGTAGTTGGGACTACAGGTGCACGACACTATGCCCGGCTAAGTTTTTGTAGAGATGAGGTCTTGCAAAGTTGCCCAGGCTGGTTTTGAATCCCTCGGCTCAGGCAGTCCTCTCACCTTTTGCCAACCAAAGTGCTAAGATTACAGGCGTGAGCCCCTGTGCCAGGCTCTTCAATTTTAGTTTTATATTCTCAAGAAAGAGACTCTGATATTAAATAAGCCTGCAAACATGGATATGTGTGAGTTGGGATGAGAATTCAAGACTAAGAACAAATCACAAAGATGACAAAATGCAGTTCTGGCATATTTATGTTCCCTTGTAATTGACCCAGTTACCTTTAAATTGTCTATAGAGGGTTTCCTATTGCTTTCCAGAATGCTTCCCTTCACCATCCAAAATTCTTATTTTTGAGCACCTGTAATATATCACAAAGAACAAATTAACACATCAAAAACATGTTTGTCCTGTGTGCTATTACTCAGATCCATGAGTTTCAGGTACATGAAACTAAAGTCAGTTAAAGTCAACTAAAAAAGGAAAAATGGGGTAATTTAACTGTCTTCTAGCTGAAAGTCCAGGTTAAGGGTGGTTTTCTGAATACAATTCTGTAATATTTGTCATTTATACTTGGACAGCTTATTCAAGGGAGAGAATCAATGTTTTCCCTAACTCCAAGAGAATCTAAACTTTTTTCAAATGGTTAAGCTGATTATAGCAAGATCAATGAAGCCATAGTCAATGAATAAAATAGTACAAGCTGCTTTACTCAATTCTTCTATCACTTTTAATGATTTGTCTAATGTGTTTGGTGGAGGAGGGTTTCTATATAAACAATCATATCTCCTGCAAATGATGTCAGTTTTACTTTCTGCTTCTTTCATTTTTAGTTCTTATTTTAATGCTTGGGAAATCAATACAATTGCTGAATTATAGAGTGGCAGTAGGTACTCATGCCTCATTCCTGATTTTAAATGGAATGCTTAGCAGAGTTCACATTTGTGATTTGCTCTAGTCATTTTTAAAAGATTCCATTTGCCAGGTTAAGAAACATTTTGTTTCTAATTATAAAAGAAATTGTGTAGGCTTTTCCTAAATGGGTGTTACATTCTATCATTTTCTGGTATCATAGAAGATAATTATGTGATCTTTTTTCTCTTTAAATCTTATATTATTGTGACATTTTCTAGTATGAGTTGAATATCTCTAATCCAAAAAATCTGAAATCCAAAATGATCCAAAATCTAGAACTTTTTGAACATCAACATAACACCACAAGTAGGAAAACACCACACATAAGAACTTTACACACTATGTATCTTGAACAAAATTATTTAAAATATTGTATAAAATGGCCTCCAGGCTATGTGTATAAAGTGCATGTGAAACATAAATAAATTTTGTGTTTAGACTTGGGTTCTGTCCCCAAGATATATCATTATGTATATGCAAATATCACCGAATTCAAAAAATCTGAAGTTTGAAACACTTTTGGTTCCAAGCATTTTGCATAAGGGATACTCAACCTGTGATAAGCTGTTCTTGCATAATTGCTCTAAGTTCAATTTTAACATAGTATATAATATAGTATTGGGCTCAATTTGGTAGGTTTTTAAAGGAATTTTAAAATGTATATTTATTGTTAGAATCTAATTTTCTTCCTTAGAATGTTTTTTCTAGGTTTGCTGTCAGGTTTATACTGACCTATACCTCCTTTTCTGTTATTTGGAACAATGTGTGTGAAATTTATGTCTGTTTCTTAAATTTTTGGTAGCACTCATCTGTGAAATCAACTGTGCCTGTTCTTGTTTTTTTTTGTTTGACTTTTTGCTGGGTATGGTTTCTTAAGTCAGTTTTGGTTAATTATTTAGATTTTCAAAATTACGGGCACATAGTTATTGATAGTACTTTTTTCTTGCATCTTTTAAGGCTTTTTTTGTGTGTTATGTCCTGTTTTCATTCATAATAGTTTTGTTTGAGCATTCTCTCTTTTCTTGATCTTACCAGACCTGTATTTATTCTGTTAGTTTTTTCCAAAGAAACTAGTTTTGACTTTATCGTCTATATTTTATTTTATTTTAGAAAGCAGGATTTATTGAGAGGACAGAAAAGCTCCCACAGTAGGAGGGGACTCGAAGGATTGCCTCTATTTTATTTTTAAAAATATTTTAGTAACATCCACCTTCTGTTTATTACTTGTTTCTACTTTTTGTTTTATAGTCTTTGTTTTTCTAAATTTGTAAACTGGACACTTCGTTCAATAACTTTGAGACTTTTTAAAATAAGTACTTTTTGCAAAAACAAATTTGTAAGGTAAGGAAGATACCCTCACCTCTTAGGAAATGCTGGTTTAGATCCCATTGTATTTAAATTATATCTAAATGCTTTCAATTTTTGCGTGCATCTATTTATCCAAAAAGCATTTATTGACAGTCTATTTTCTGGGTTTTGCAAGTAGAAAAAGCAGGTATAATCTAATCAAGGAGTCTATTATTTTATCACTTAAGAATAAAAACACTGTTGTTTTATTTGTTGTTTCTTTTAGATATGATTAATGTACCATAAAATGCACAAGTCTTAAGTATTAGAATCGATGAGTTTTGAAAACATTATACAACATTTCTTTTCCCCCCAAAAATCTTCTTTCAGCTCCTTTCCAATCATCTCACTTTCTAAAAACACTATATGGTTTCTATCATCATAGATCAATTTTGCCTGTATTTGAATCTTATATAAGTGGAAACAGACAGTAGATCCTCATTTAAATAGTATTCCTCTCTCTTCAGTAATATTTTGGACCAAAACACCCATTTGTTGTATATACATTTAAAAATTGTCAGTATAAAAGTATGTCTAGTATCATTTCCTGCTATAAAGTATAATGATTTGTTTATCCTTTTTCTTTTTGATCAATATTTAGTTTGTTTCCAGTTCTTAGTGATTTTGAATAAGATTGCTATAAAATTCCTTTACAAGATTTTTATTTTTGTGTGTGTAAATATCTAAGGAATGAAATTGCTAGGTCATAGGGTAGAGATATATGCTTAAATTTTTAACAATGCTTCTCAGAATATGGTCTGTGGACTCCTGGGGATCCTAAGACCATTTCAGAGGTTTTATGAGGTCAAACAATTTTTGTTATAATGCTAACATGGTATTTGCCTTTTCTACTGAATTGACATTTATATTAATGGTATAAAAACAAAGTTGGATAAAAAAAATGAAAGAAGACTTCCTAATAGTCTTGGTTTTTCTGTATTATTCTCTACCATACACCCTCAGTATGCCAGTTTCAATTAAAAATGCCCTTGGTAAATCAGTAAGAAATTACAAGTTGTATTAAATTTCAGCTCCTAAGTACTTATCTTTTCAGTAATCTGTACAATGAAATGGGTATGGCATGGAAAGCACTTGTGTTGCACACTGAAGTATGGACAATTGTCTCAAGGAAAAGCAGTTATTCATTGTTTGAGTTACAAGCCAAACTAGCTGATTTTTCATGGAGTACGATTTTTTATTGAAAAAGCGGTTACTCAGATTTGTATATTTGATAGATATTTTCTTGTAGGCTTGTCAGGGTAAGGAAACCAACATTTTTTTTTGTCAGTGATAACATTTGAGCTTTCAGGCAAACATTAGAATTTCAAAAAAATGTATACTGGTCACGATGAACTTAACAGCTCTGTAGTACTTTATACGATTTTCTGATGACATGATTGGTGATATTATAAAATGGGACATCAAAAGATTACATAATGAAATGAGTCAATATTTGGAAGATCTATACAACTCTGAAAAGCGGTGCTCTCCAAATGATCACTGTGTAATGTTACAAGATTACATATGAAGTAAAGATCAATTCCAAACAAAAGGAGGACCAATGGACTTAAATGTAATTGAATACAAAAAGTTTATTGATATGGATTGATTCCACATTGCAACCACGTTTTAATAATCTACCACTAATTGAATATTGGTTTAGTATTAACTAAAATAGCCACAGTTGTCTTTAAAAAGGTATTAAAATAGCCCTTTTTTCCCCAGCTACCTTTCGAGGTAAAAAATCACATTTTCTTCATATGCTTCATCTTAAACAAAAACAAGAGGGTGAACACAGAGAAAGATGTAAAAATCCAGCTGTGTTCTACTAAACCAGATTTTAAAGAGGTTTATGAATGTGAAGGTTTCACTCAATTCCTTTTGTTTCAGTGAATATTGCTATTTCTTATTAAAATGTGATTTATGTTCATTGTTATACTTAAGTGAATTACTAAGGAAATTTTTACATTTTTCTCTGTTTTAATTTCTTTTTGATTCAGAGTCTCATTCTGTTGCCCAAGCTGGAGTGCTGGCACACTCATGGCCACCAAAGCCTTGACTTGCTGGGCTCAGGGGATCCTTCCATCTTAGCATTCCAAGTAGCTGGAACTGCAGGTGCAAGCTACCATACCTGGCTTATTTTTTTATTTATTTTAGAGACGAGGTCTCACCAAGTTGCCCAAGCTGGTCTCAAACCGCTGAGTTTAGGAAATCTTCTCACCTCAGCCTCCCAAAGTGCTGGGATTACAGGCTTGAGTCACCGCGCACAGCCCTTAATTTCTAACATGATGGATATTGACAGAAAATTACCATATAAAGAAAACCTCCTTGGACTCCTTAATAATTAAGAGAGTATGAGAGTCATGACCAAGTTTGAAAACCACTGTTTATAAGAAACTGCCGAACAAGTCTTTAGTGTTTGTACTGTTTTACACTCTCATAAGCAATGTATGAGTTTCAGTTTCTCTGTGCATTCTCCAGCGTTTGTTGTTTGTAATATCTTTAAAATTTTAACCATTCTAGTGGGTGTGAGCTTATACTTCATTGTAGTTTCAATTTACTTTGTTCTAATTGTTAATAATATTGGGTATCTTTCCATGCTTAATGGCCATTCCTGTATCATTTGTGATTTGTGTGCTCGTGTTTGCCTGCTATTTTATTGGATTATTTGTCTTATTGTTTTGTAGAGTTTTATGTAGAGTCTGGCTACAAGTCTTCCATTAGCTATAAGCTATAACTTTTTTCTGCTCTGTGGCTTGTCTCCTCATTTTCTTAATGGTGTCTTTTGCTGAGCAGTTTTTTAGAATTTTGATTGTCTAATTAATATTTTTTCTTTTATACTTTCTGTTTGCCTACCTAGAAACTGCAAAAATGTTCTTGCTATTTTTTTCTAAAAGCTTTATGGCTTGAGTTTTATATTTAGGCTTGTGATCCATATCAAATTAATTTTTTGTTTATAGAGTAAGAAAATAATCCAGATTTGTTTATTTTTCATATGTGCTATGGTTTGAATATGTCTCCCAAGTTTTATGTGTTGGAAGCTTAATCCTCAAATTCATAAGTCAATTCGAGGTGAGGGCCTTGGTGAGATAATTAGGGTTACATAAAGTCATCACGGTGGGACCACACAATGTGACTGGTGGCTTTACAAAAAGAGAAAGAGAGACTTAAACTGACAAGCACACTCTTACCCTCTCACCATATGCTGCCCTCTCACCATCTGAGGATCCTGCACTAAAACCCTTGATAGATGCCAGTGCCAAGCTCACACTTTCTCCATAACCGTAAGAGATACATTTATTTATAATTACCCAGTCTCAGGTATTCTGTTAAGGCAACAGAATGTGAACTAAGACAATTCAGATAACCAGTTTGTTCGAGCAATGAATAAAATACCATTCTCACTGAATTCATGGCCATTTCTGTTGCTTACCTTTATTTGTCTCCATCTTCCTGTGCATCTGTTTACACCAATACTGTGTGGTCTTGATTATTGTAGCTTTATTGGAAGTCTTGAAATCAGATAGCATACATTGTCCAAATGTATTGCTTTTTTTAAAAAAAAAAAGACTGGTTATTCAATATTCTTTGCATTTCCAAATTAATTTCACAATAATCTTGTCCAATTTATCAAGTATCCTTCAGGGATTTCGATAAGGATTGCGCTGAATCTGTATATCAATTTAAGGAGAATGAACATATAAACAAGATTAAGTCAAATGGAACACTTATTCAGATATGCATTTTTAGGACTTATTTAATTTCACTCAGCAATATTTTATGATTTCCAGCATAAATTTTTTGCATATATCTTGTTTATGTATTTATTCCAAGATATTTGATTTTGATGTTATTGTAAATAGTATTTTAAGTCGATTTTCAAAATGCACATTGTTAGTAAATATTGATTTTGGAACCTGTGACTTTGCTAAATTTATTTAAATAGATTGTATATTTTTTCTAATAAGTATATAGTCATGTCATCAATAAATAACAAAGTTTTTACTTTTTAAACATTGTCTTTCCTTTTTCTTGCTTTATTGAACTCTATAGGAACATTACTAAAAGTTTGAATAGAAGTCCTGAGAATAAATTTCTTTTTCTTTTTCCCCTGATCTTAGAGTGTTTCATTTTCATCATTGGATATTATTTTAGATGTTTATTTTCAGTATATTTTATCAAGAGAAAGTCTTTTCTGCTTCTAGTTTGCAGAGAGTTTTTAATCATGAAGGATGTTAAATGTTATCGAATGCTTTTTCTGCATCTATTGAGGTGATTATGCTTTCTTTTTCATTGTATTAATGTGACATATTCCACTGATGGATTTTCTAATGTCATGTCACCTCTGCATTTCTAAGATACATCAAATTGGTAATGATATTTTGTCTAAATTACATATTATTCGATTATATTTGCAAATACTTTGTGAGAACTCTGTGTCTATAATCACACAGTATAGTGTCTTTTCTTATATCTATTGTTGTTTTATTAATAAAGTTATACTGGATTTATACAACGAACAGAAATTGATCCTTTCACTGTTTTCTAAGTTTCTTTTGTATTGGGAATGTGGATTTGAAAAAGTTTTCCCTTTAATTCTCATAGTGTTTGCCTTATGAGTTTAGGATGCTCTGTTTTGGGGTACATACTTATTTAAGAGAATGTTTGGCTGGGCAAAGTGACTCAAGTCTGTAATCCCAGCACTTTGGGAGGCCAAAGTGAGGGTATTGCCAAGCCTACGGGTTTACGAACAGCTGGGCAACTTGGCAAGACCTCGCTCTACAATAAATCAAAAAGTTAACCAGGCATCATAGCATGTACCTGTAGCATGTACCTGTAGCTCTGGCTACTTGGAAGATTGAGGCAGAAGTATTGCCAGAGGCCAGCAAGTCGATGCTGGGGTAGCTGTGAGCATGCAACTGCACTCCAGCCTGGGTGACAGTGAGACTCCGATTCAAAAAAAAAAAAAAGGAAGAGAGAAAAAAACAATTAAGAAACATGGAGGAAAGTTTGGAGGCTTCACTACAGATATATATATTAGAGAAGAAGTTGAGGTAATATTAGGAAAGAAACATTTGAAGAGATAATAGCAGAAAATTTTCCAGAACTTAAGTCAGAAGTCAAAAAATTGAAAGTGAACTTCAAGTCCCAGAGAGACAAGACTAAAAATAAATACCCACTTGATACAAGGGTATTTTGTAGTAAAAACTTCCAAACATCAAGGAAAAATGAGAATATCTTTAAAACTTCCAGAAAGAAATGATGGATTACCTAAGGAAAAATTACATTGTCTGTTAGCATCAGCAATTTCTCTAGCAAATATAGAAAAATCGCATTTGCTAGGAGGGAATTTTTTTAAAGGTCTTGGGACATAGCTATCTTTAATAACAAAGTCATTGGTATAAGATAACCCCAAGTTCAGATTCCAGCACTATCACCTTCTAGCTCCTGAGACCTTTAACAAATTGTTCTCTGTTTTAAGCATTCCTTTCCTTTTTTGGGTAAATGGACACACTCATAAGACCCATCTCAAAGTTGCTTGTGATTGAAGTTAGGTAACATATTACAAAGTGCTTATCATAACACATATCAACCAGGAAGTACTGATAAGTTACCACAGACACAGGGATTACACCTTGGAAACCCGAAGAAGTTGTGCATGTTAGCAAACTCAGAGCGCTGACAAGCCTGCTAGCATGTAAGAGCCCTGTGTCTGGGAATTGTGTCCATTTTATTAATTATTGTGGACCCAACATCTAGAGCAGTGCCTGGAATGTAGTAGACATCAAATAGATATTTGGGAAGTAAGTGAATGAATGAGTGAAATTTTTTTTTTTTTTGACATAAGTTCTCACTCTCTTCCTGACTGGAATGCAGCAGTGTGTTCATAACTTACACAACCTCAAACTCCTGGGCTCAAGTGATTCTCCTGCCTCAGCCTCCTAAGTAGGTGGGACTACAGGCACGTTCCACCACATCAGGGTTTTTTCTTTCATTTTTTGTAATCTCCCAAAGTGCTGGGTTTACAGGTGTGAGCCACCATGCCTGATCTTGAATGAGTGAATTCTTTATGGCAAACTCTGCAGTTGGAAAGAGAAGCAAAGACCATACAAATTGTTATTATAACATACCCAGTCACTGTAATCATTCTGTGAGTTAAACAAGGGAGAGGAGTGATCAACTGGATAACCATGACAATAGAGTAACCAAGGAGAATTAGAAGCCAAGTCTTTTCATTCTTGACTGGAACCCTTTAGACTTTACCACTGAAGGCAAATAGAAACAATAGCTGTGCGTGGGTTTCTGAATTCCAGCCTCAGCCTCATCCATTGTCATAAGTGGGATTTCATTACTTCTTTTAGAACGACATGTCACCCTGATTCTAAAGCTGATGCTCTGAATAGTTGTGCTCTGCTCCCCTGGTCTTTGTAGGGGAGGAAAAGTTCCAAAATGAAACCAATGGATGGTGTTAGTGATGAATACGAAGAGATCTAAGAAATGTTGCTTCCCAGATTCTCAATGAGGAAGAATGGATTTGCAGGTTCTTCGATAAACTGACCACTTTAAATGCAGTTGATCCTCTTCATATTTTTTCTGCCAGAAACATGAAAATGGGTACCACCAGCTAAAATTGGCTATGTCTGGTTGCTACTGTAGATTACCAGTTGGCTGTTTGAACAAACCATATTGGTATTTGAGCTTGACGAATGGTTTGCCAGACTTTTAAATATCTTTTCTGTCTCCCCTTCATTCAAATTAAGAAAATGTATCATTATATCATAATATGATGTTAATATAATTATATTCAATATGATAGTGGGTTATGTATTCTCAGAGAGAATGTAGTGACCTTTCTATTTCAATCCCGTAATTTTTCCTTTCATTTGCAAATCACCAAATGCACAAGCATAATGGAATAAGTTTACAGAAGAGTTGAGTAATTCATCCAGTGGATTAATTCTTGACAATATCCTGAGATATCCTGGGATACCTGAGGGTAATTGCTTGCAATTTCCTCGTGAATCAGTCAGTACATAAAAGCAAATTCTCAGGCATGTCTCTAATAAATAATGACTATTTCTGATATATATAGTTGAAGTCAAGTTGACCAAGACTGCATGACATAAGTATTTATAAATTCCAGGTAAAATTTTGACCTAGAAAAATTGTGCTTAACAGAGATATTGGAGTCAAAAGACAACTGAATGTTTGCATTTGATATGAACCAACTGTTTAATCAAACCTTCCATGAAGTTTATACAGAAAAGACTCAGTCGTGTTGAAAACAATTTTAACAAAATAAAAAGGAAACTAGAAAAATGTTACTATTTTTTAAATGGTGGATAGAATATCAGTCAAGAAATTAAATCGACTGAAAGTAGTTCACACCAAAATCTTTTTTTTTTTCCAATTAAAAAATCATCTATGTTGGAATAATGCTACAAATGTATCTGTGGTTCGGAGTCAAAGCATCCTCAGAATCCAGTGGCAGGGTTAAAAAACCAGGGTTAATCACCCTGGAATCCCAGCACTTTGAGAGGCCAACACGAGTGGATTGCCTGAGCCTGTGGGTTTGAGACTAGCCTGGGCAACTTGGCAAGACTTTGTCTCTACAATAAATCAAAAATTGGCCGGACACAGTAGCATGTGGCTGTGGTTCCAGCTACTTGGAAGGCTGAGGCAGAAGGATCACCGGAGCCCAGGAAGTTGACGCTGGGGTGGCCATGAGTGTGCCACTGTGCTCCAGCCTGGGCGATGGAGTGAGACTTCAACAAACAAAGAAACAAAAACGGGGGTTAAAACAGCAAACCAGTCATTGTACTCTCTTAGGCTGCATTTTCTCATATGTAAGATAGGGATATCAAATCTCACTGAATCATTGTGCAGAGCTAATTATATAACAAGAAGTAAGTGCTTGGCATTGGCTAATCACTTAATAAGTTTCCTCAGTTAAAGTAACTATGTCATATTTCATCTCAAGTCTTCCAGTTGTTCAGGTTGTAGAATTTATACTACTCTCATTCCGAGACCTCTTAAAATCTCCTTATCACTTTGTTTTTTTCTTGGTCATGTAATGTTGCAAAATTGTTTCTCAGCTCTGAAGGCCACAGCTCCACCCTAATTTTCTGAAGAAGAAAAGTGTATAATTTTTAGCTTGGAGCGGTGGCTCACACCTATAATCCCAGCACTTTGGGAGGTAGAGGCAAGAGGATTGCTTGAACCCAGGAGTTTGAGAATAGCCTGGGCAACTTGGCAAGACTTCATTTCTACAATAAATAAAATAAAATAAAAAAAAAATTAGCCAAGCGTTGTGGCACACACCTGTGGTTCCAGCTACTTGGAAGGGTGAGGCAGAGGGATTGACTGAGCCCAGCAGGTAGAGGTTGCAGTGAGCCATGATCTTGCTACTGCACTCCAGCCTGGGTGGCAGAGTGAGACACTGACTAAAAAAAAAAAAAAGGAATTTTTTCTAGCAAAAGGGAAAACCAAAACATGAAATTCATTAGCAAATGCCTCTGTACTTGACACATCTGACCTGCCTTGATTCCAGGCTTTCTGGTCTTCCTAGTCTGATCCCCCTACCTGGGCACATGAGGGGCACCCCACACAATGATACTACATACTCTGATGCCTTCTCCCCTCTCCC
The DNA here is from genome assembly GCF_000164805.1 of Carlito syrichta. Lineage (NCBI taxonomy): Eukaryota > Metazoa > Chordata > Mammalia > Primates > Tarsiidae > Carlito > Carlito syrichta. The sequence goes on from NW_007071548.1 coordinate 48,993, forward strand.
TTTTCATCCCCATCAAAGCCAGCTCCAGGGACAGTACCTGATATGAACCACTGCAAGAATATTAACTGTTGGCCAGGCTTGGTGGCTCAGCCTGTAATCCCAGCACTTTGGGAGGCCAAGGTGAGTGGATTGCCTGAGCCTGCTGGTTCAAGACCAGCCCTGGCAACTTGGTGAGACCTCATCTCTACGGTAAATAAAAAATTAGCTGGGTGGGCGTGGTAATGCACACCTGTAGTTCCGGCTCCTTGGAAGGCTGAGGGGGAAGGATTGCTGGAGCCCAGCGGGTAGACGCTGGGATGACCGTGAGTCTGCCACTGCACTCCAATCTGGGTGATGAAGTGACACTCCAACTCAAAAAAAAAAACAAACTGTATCTATATCTGTTTTGATAAAGGTTAGGTCTTCTAGTGGATGCAAACATCGCCAAATAAATGAGCAAAAGCAAATGGCTTATGACAGAATGTCAATCTGCAAAATTTGACCAAGGCAAATTTCTGGTTAGAGTTCAATATTTTAGACCATCTTTTGTTTGTTTTTGCTTGTGAGTTATTTAAATTCACAAAACATAAAAAGCAGGTCATGTTTAGGCAGCACCATTTTAAAGATAATAAAAATATTTTACATTTTAAATTAACTTTGCTGGTAGATATATTTAAGATTGTCTAGTCACAACTTCTAATTTTATATCTGAAGCCAAAAAATTCCAGTGACATCTTCATGGTCATTTAGTAATCTGTAGTGACCAGAATAAGATTAAGACTTTAGACTGGGCTCGGTGGCTCAACCTGTAATTCCAGCACTTTGGGAGGCTGAGGCGAATGGATTTCCTGAGCCCGTGGGTTTGAGACCAGCTTGGGCAACTCGATGAGACTTCGTCTACAATAAAATAAAATAAAAAATTAACTGAGCACAGTAGTGCGCACATGTAGTTCCGGCTACTTGGAAGGCTGGAGCCCAGCAGTTTGATGCTGGGGTGGCCGTGAACATGCCACTGCACTGCAGCAGGGGCTTGAAATGAGACTCCAACTCAAAAAAAAAAAAAAAAGAAAGAAAGAAAAAAAGACTTAGAGGCATGTGGTGTGTTCAATATAAGACTTTAGACATTAGAACCAAATGACCTGACTTTTACTCTTCAAGTCCCTGTTTACTAGCTGTCGCTTCCTGACTCTAAGTCTCAGCCTCCTCATCTGTGTGATAGGTACGTCGACAGTGCCTGTTGGATAGGTCTGTGACAAGGGCTAAGTCATGTCATGCGATGAGAGCATGTCTGAATGTCAAGATATGTTAGCTATTGTTATTTTTGATCCGTGGTCTCATAGATGGTGGAAGACACCATTCTCAGATTTCTTTATACAGCCTTTAATCTCAAAAATGAATGCTGAACCTGTCTTTTTAACATCAACCAAACTCAGGCAAGATACAAATAATAAAGAGTTGAAGATGTCACCTCCGCCACTGAAACTGATAAAATGGCTTAAACTGGAATAAGGAGTTTCTAAGGGAAATAGTGTTTTGGAAAGCAAGAGACCATTTTAACTTTTCTTAAGTGATTCCATAAAAAGTAAATAACTGCTGTTATTATAATCCTGAGAAGAAGCAGTTAGTGATTGCTTTTTGAGAAAGATATTTCTATTTACAGGATGTTCTTGGAGAATATCAAGGGTGGGAAATTTGAACTGGTGTCTTACTTGCCTTAAAAATTCATGGCACATAGATCATAGATTCCATGGCCTTTCCAGGATGGAGAAAAGACTGCTATGTTGCCTTCCTCCCTGGAGGGATTCTGGAGCTTTTGGGAAAAGGTGGATGGGCCTAGAACTTCATTCTGCACTTATCTAATGCCAGACAAAATCATAATCTCTCTGGTACTTCTTATGCTGGAATCTATGACTAGGCCAAGGTAGGGCAGAACTATGAATATGAGCCTCTTGAAATTACATGTAAACATCTGTGTGTGTGTGTGTGTGTGTGTGTGTGTGTGTGTGTGTGTGTGTGTGTGTTTCACTGGCGTAATATAGAGCTTTATGTAATACTTGAAACTGTGCCTTATTACAAAATACTAAAACTACTTCTTTGGAGCATCTCACAGCTTTATTCTTTGAAAGACACATGTGTTGGCATGCATCTGTGTGTGTGTGAGAGAGAGATTGTGACTTTTTGTTCACCAAGGACAGCAGTCCTTGGGAGCTATTTCTGTAAATACATCATGATCCAAGAGGCATGTCCCAGAGAGCATGATGGATTTGTGTTCTCCCCTTGCTCACAGTCTAAAGTTAGCTTGCTAAATGCAGCAGTGGCTCAGGCAAACTTTGCAGCAGGTGCAGCAGATAAGCTCATGAGTTGGCCATACTCTCCAGATAGCTCATTCCCAGACAGAACACCAACGTTCTGATAAATGAACTTGACTTCTCACAACTTCTGACTTAAAGCTTATGTTGAAAAGAAGGAGGGATGAAAAATCCAATGTAAAAATTTTGCTTTTCCTTTTTTAGCAGAAGGAAAATTCTACTTTTCCACTCAAATGAAATTCCATAACAGTCCAAGGATGACTTCTCCATTATAACAATGTCCACGAGAAAAACACAAGGACTTGGTTCCAAAGCCCAGTAATGCATTTTGTTTTCTTGAAAAACTAAACCCTCTTGCTTCCTGCTAAAGACTATGTATCTCTTTTTTTTTTTTGAGAGCTGGTGTTTGCTTGCTTGTTTCCTTTTTGTAATGTTACAAAGTCTCAGAAGATACAATGCTAGTTGCCTTTTAGAGTGGGGAAAGACAAATGATGGCCCATGGCCTCTATTATAAATAAAGGTTTTTGTTGCTTTTGACTTTCTTTAAAAATGATGCACAGTCACACCCACTTGTTTATATATTGTCTGTGGCTGCTTTTGGATGCTATAATGGCAAAGTTGAGTATTTACAAAGACATGGTATGATTCCTGTAGACACAGTACTTTGGGAGGCAGAGGTGAGAAAAAGACTTGAGCACAGGGGCTCACGACCAGTCTGGGCAACATGGTGAGATTCTGACTTAAAGAAAAAAAAAAAAAAGATGGTATGGCTGGCAAAGCCAGAGATATTTAATATCTGGCCCTTGGAAAAAAAAAAAAAAAAAAAAAAAAAAAGTTTCCTGGCCCCTGTTTTAGCAGGGGAAAAGTTGTCCTATTTTCTTTCCTTACAACTTTTTAATTATTCGTTTTTCTTCATAGAGGAGAAATTATCAGATATGGATATGATTGTGGGAGGGTCAGTCAGGCGGGTCACTGGGGAGGACATGGGGTACACAATGAGGATAATTTGCTTTTCTATTATTTTTTTAATTTTTGCCTTCATATCGTCATCCAGGATTGCAAGTCCCAGGACCCCTCACCATTTCCTTAACTTAAAAGAAGCAAATGCAATGTAATCACTTATGCTTGTAGTATTTGTTTATGATATGTGTTCCCTTCTATCTAGAAGAATGAACAAAAACACCAATAGGTTGAGTTGAACTCCTTTTTCTTGCAAGTCAATAAGAAGCTATGCTAAGACAAGCGATAGGGAGAGATTTTGACAACATGGAAATTTTGCTCACAGTACATTGTCAGTTTGCTGCCGCCTGTGACTTCTCTCACTTTGGATCAATAGAGCAGTCTTGCCACCAGCATAACTTTTTAATCGGGCTCTGCTGTAACTCTGTGATGGGATCTTACCATTTTACTGCCTGAGCTAAATTTATTTCTCCTCTAACCTTTGAAAGGGTCTAATCATCTAGAAGAGAAGAATTGTTAGCACCTCTTCTACCATGGGAGAAGTGAAGTCTTGGATATTTGCTATGCAGGACACTTTCAAAATTTGGCTTTGGAATTTTTTAAAGTGGGAAAGCAGTCACTGCTCGAAAATAGAGATGAATCACTTGGGGGTTATCACAGTATCTCAAGGGGGTGAGAAAAATGGATAAAAACTTTATTAAAAAAAAGTCTCTGTAGCTAAAATTGGTAGCTTGAGAACAGCTGCCATGTACATAAGGTTGCAATGTTCTCGTTGGGAGTCCAGGTAAATAAGGAAACACAGTTCTGTCCTCAGTAGGGTTTGAACATAATTTCAAGGCACCATACTTTGTGGGCTAATTATGTCATGCTGAAGTGCCTTGTTTTTTTTTTTTTTCTTTTGGAGAAAGAGTCTTGCTCTGTCACCCAGGCTAGAGTGCAAGGGTATGATCATAGCTTACTACATCTTCGAACTCTTGGGCTCAAGTGATCTTCTCACCTTATTCTCCAAAGTAGCTCAGACTATAGAGGCACACCACCACACTTGGCTAATTAAAAACAAACTTTTTTTTTTTTTTTGGTAGAGGTGGGGTCTTGCTATGTTTCTCAGGCTTGTTTTGAACTCCTGGCCTCAAGAGATCCTCTCACTTCAGCTTCTCAAAGTGTTGGGATTACAGATGTGAGCCAATGTACCTGGTTTGGCATGCCTTTTTGAACCTGAGGCTCGGAGGGACCACTGGAGCCCCATGGACATCCATAGGGGTTTGCCATGGCCTGTGTGGGGATAATGCTGTAGGTCTTCCTTGAGTGAGAGAAAATAAAACATGTACGAAGCACTGGGCCCCAGATCATGAGAGGGAGGCTAGGTACCAGGGCAAGGTGAAGGTCATGCAATGAAGTACTTGCTTCAAATACAAAATTTCAGGGAACCCTAAAAGCCTCATCAATTAAAATCAATAATTTTAATACTATATTTTAAAAAATCAAAATGAATGCAAAAATTCACAGTTAACAAAATAACATTTTAAATAACAACAGGTTGTTGTGTTCTTTATGATGGTGCACTATTGTACAATGGGAACAACCGGTCCCTGATTCATTCCCACACCCTTAACTCCCATGGATGTATCAGAGGTGAAAAATGGCCTTTGAACAGTTTAAGTGACATGAGACTTTATATAGTCTTTTTTTTTAATTTTAGAGCATCTATTAACTTTTTTGCACTTGGTTCGAAAAAATGGGAGATTATTTTAATAAGTGCATCTAAGAGCACACACATTTCCTTTGGTCTCAGACTCCAGTATGGCCCAGAGTGGTACGTGATGCCATTATAACAAATGCCTAAATGCTTAATTGAACAAGCACAAACACTAGATCAAGAAGAATATTCGAGTAATCCTTTTTTTCTGAGTTTGGGTAGTAGTGTAAAATCAACAGAGATCCCAGAGGGTGAAAACCCAGAAATAGTTTCTACACTCTTCCGCTCAGCCATGCTTCTAGCTTCCCCAGCAGACATGGAGTCTTGATAGTCAAGCCATATCTCTCGTTTTCTGTGTCCCTCCTCTTTTCCTGTGATCCTGGGGCCCTGTGAGAAGTTGCAAGCTCAAATGTTTATGGAATGAGAGCAGATTTCACAGAAGGGGGAAGCAGGTCTGGTAAGGACTACTGAAGAATAGCGTATGACAGCTGCTTGAGATGGACAAAGTGTTAGTGGACACAGGGACACAGTGTCTCTGGGCTTTCTAATTCATAGACAAGATAAATATTCTGATTATTAAGGGTTGAAAACTGATTTTAAAATGTGTGACTCAAGTCACATAAAACATATGTGAGGGAAGATTTGACCTGTTGTCTTAACTCTTTGCCTTCGCCGCTCAGCCTCCCCAAATTGAGGAAAAGAGGACAAGGGGACAGCTCTCTGCCCCTAGGGTAAAAGGGCCTCAGAGTGAATTCTCCAAAGTAGTGTTCTTCAATGGGGGAACGCTCTTGTTTCAGGATGTGTACCAGACACCTCATTGGGTACAGAAGAGAATGCTAGTATTTCTATTTATGATGATTATTTCCCATAATGTCTATTTTAAAATTTTACAGTGTACATGTCATATTAGCACATATCATGTATAATTAATAAATACATATTCGTGCAGTAGAGATGCATACTTAAAACATTTCTTTAAAGTGGTGGCTATTTAAAAATATAGAGGACTCAATAGCATCAAATCTTTTACTGTGTCTAGATTTGCTTGGTGCTGGCATGCCTCTTGCACATTGTGATGTCTTAATGAGTGTCTGTCTTCTTTTTCATCACTGGATAGCATTACCAAAGGCTCAATTTTGTTGTGCTAGCTTCAGGATGTACCAAGTTCCAGAATGGAAAGAAACTGAGGATTTGGAGGGTCAAAATATTCTCTCCGAGATGCCACGCTTTGAATTACTTTTCAGGAATGAAAGTCAGTTTGAAAGCACTTTCCCTCCTCCTCTTGCTCATGTTGGACCCTTTGTGAAGTATATGCCATTATCGAGGTGCCCTGTGGGTTCTGTCAGTGGCTTGAAAATGTAATACTAAATGGACCCTCACAACATAACATTTCTTATCAGAACCTCACCTAAAATCATGTAACTACCATTTCTTGAGTACTTGCTGCATGCCAGGCACTGTCCTACATTCCTCATGTAGACAGTCACTTAATCCTTAAAAGGATCCTGTGTCAGTTTGAAGTATTATGTCCATTCTTTAAGACGGTGACACTGAGCCTCAGAGGAATAAGTGATTTGCCCAGCCAAGGTCCTGTAGCTACAGGAAGTGGTTTCAACTTAGTTCCAGTAGAATGTCAAACATGAATTCACAACCATTTCACTCTGGAATCTTCTATGTTCCAGCCAACTCAGCACGCTGGCCACAGATGACTGCGTGTGTGGCAGTTAACATGTCTCTATGTTTACAGGAAGGCACAGTGCCTACTGGGTTTGTCTACTTGATTCTAAAAGACACTACTGGGACCGAGCACGGTGGCTCATGCCAGTAGTCCCAGCATTTTGGGAGGCTGAAATGGAAGGATTGCTTGAGTCCAGGAGTTTGAGACCAACCTGGGCAACATGTTGAGACCTCCTCTCTACAAAAATAAAAACATTTGCCAGGCGTGGTGGCATTTACCTGTAGTTCCAGCTACTTGAGATGCTGAGGCAGGATGTTCACCTGAGCCCAGGAGTTAGAGGCTGCGATGAGCCATGATTGTGCTGCTGTACTCCAGCCTGGGTGACAGGATGAGTCCTTGATTCAAATAAATAAATAAACAAATAAATAAATGACACTATTGTATCATGTGATTATGGACAACTCACTGTGAGGCAGGTCAAAATTACAAAAGGAGACTATGTAATTTATTTGGTCTCATGAAAGACTTTGAATTTCACATCTTCAACTGAGGTTCTTTTTTTTTTGAGTTGGAGTCTCACTGTCACCCAGACTGGAGTGCAGTGGCCGCTCCCGGCCACCGCAGCCTCGACCTGCTGGGCTCCGGCGATCCTTCCACCTCAGTCTTCCAAATAGCTGGAACTACAGGCGCATGCTACCACGCCCAGCTAATTTTTTTTAACTTATTTATTGTAGAGATGAGGTCTCGCCTACCCAGGTGGGTCTTGAACCCACAGGCTCAGGCAATCCACTCACCTCAGCCTCCCAAAGGCGCGGGATTACAGGCTGAGCCACCGAGCCCAGCTCAACTGAGGCTCTTAACTTTTCATCAGGGTAGATAAGTTAACCTGACAGAGGGTGCAGTTGTTTAACACTCAGCATCAGTTTTCTCTCTTTTCAGTATTCCCTTCAATGTTGAAGAGGTAGGGATACATTTACAAACTAAATTTTTCAGATTATGTACCACATGCCCCTGTAATTTAAAAAAAAATTTTATTTTAAAAACATGGGATACAATTCAGTGTTAGATATACAGATGGTTATTGTACAGGTAAAGTTTGGGCTTCACGTTGGTCTTTTTAAAATAGCATTTTTAAGATTCTCTCTGCATAGATTTACTGTACTTTCTTAATGTTCACATAGTTTTAATTCACTCAACAAACATTTATGGTATACTATTTTATGTGCCCTGTACTGGAAGCAAGGTCTTTGTACTCACCTCACTTACAAGCTCTCTGTAATGGAAACAGACAATATGTGCATTTTAAAGTATGTAATAAGATATGTGTAAATAATAAAAATGTATATCATGTCAGCTAGCAATCACAGATGTGTAAAGTTAATAATAAGAGTGATATTCCAAAGCATAAATATACCAAAATTCCCACAATACCCTTCTGATGATAAACATTTAAATTGTTTTCAGATTTTTGCTACGAAGCCACAAAGCAATGAGCATCCTTGTGGGTGCCTCTTTTCTCCCATTTGCAAATATATTGTTGTAAAAAAAAAACAACTCTGTAAAATCTCAAAATAGTGGGTTTTATTATTTGCAAGAAATGTACACTCGGTGGTTGTCTGGACTGTGAATTGTAAAGCCTGCCAGGCTGGGAGATTTTTCTAATTGCATGATTTAATATCTTGAAGGATTTCAACCGTGGTTAAGGGGATGAAGAGTGAGATGCTGGATGAGCCAGGCAAGCCTTACCTGTCCCTCTACCATGAGACAATGTCGTCGCTGCCATCCAAGGAGTCTCCTTTCCCTCTTAACACCTTCCCCTGTCTCTGCCCTGCGCCCTGTCCCTGCTGTTATTGACGGCAGTCAGGCTGCATTGCAGGCAATGCTATTGTTTCCTCTCTTGGCCCTTGTCGTATTTTATTCTGAGCCTGAGGTTTTTGCCAATTGTTAGCAGCTAACAGGAATAAAAATAGCCCACTTGTAATGAAGGACATGAAAATGCAGAGGGTTGTGGGCTCTTGGAGCTGGCCTGCTCACCTTTGCAGGATTTGCTGTGGAGTGTTGACCACAGCATAATAAAACTGGGGTGACTAAAAAGAGAGGCAGAAGAGAGCACTTGGATGACAAATGATGGATCAGTTTACCCTTTGAAGAGGTGGGAAAGAGACTGAGTAGGCTTGCAATCAGGCTCTCATTTATCTCCTGCTTCTGCCTTGAGAAAAAGCGGGCTGGATTTTTTTCCCCCTTTGGAATAATTAGGTTGTTTCTGCCTCTAAGTGGTGATATTTTTCTTTATAGGCAAACTCTAGCCTTTCCCATTATGCCTGAGATGTACGGATGACGGACGACTGAGGGGCAATTGATCATCTCTCCAAGCATTTATGTCTCATGCTTGCTGTGGGTGAGGTACTGTGTTGTCCTCAGATATAAACAAGACACATGGCCCCTGACCTTGTGGACCTTTTAGTTTGAGACATGGGTAAATGAGGTATTGTATAAAATATGTTTTATGAAGGAAAACAATAGGTTCGTATAAGAGAGGAAAAGGAGAGGGGCATGAATTGCAGTGTCAGGGAAGGTGATGCTTGAGCTGAAACTTAAGGATGAGAAGGAGCCAGTCATGTTAAGAGTGGAAGTCAGAACATTCTGGCTGGGGGAAGAGTATATATCAGTGCCTGAGAAGAAAGAGGAACCGGAAGGCTAGTGTGACCTGTATGTCGTGAGTAAGAGACAAGGTGGTTGCGTGTAGGCTGCAACCTCATTCTGGAGGGTTTTGGACCACGGCAAGAGCCTTGGGCTTGCTCTAAAGCAGGGAGAGAGAGCTTTATTGAAGAGTTTTAGGTACAGGACTACCGTGATTGGAATTACCTATTTTTCAAAGTTTCTCTGGCTGCTCTTGCTTGCATAGGTTGGAGTGGGACATGGATGGACACGAGAAAACTACTTGGAAAGGTGTCAAATGACATGCTGATGACTTATTCCGGTAGGTTGGTAAAGGACATGGAAATAAAGAGAATCAACTCCAGATACTTTTATTTGAGGCACAATCAAGGAGACTTGATGATTGATAGGAAGTCGGGAGTAAATAGGAGGGAGGCTTTGTGGAATGCGGAACTCAAATTACTGTTATTTCAGTGAAGTCATTTATGATGCAGCCATTTTGAGGCAGTTTCAAAAGTAGTTTTCAAACCTGATCTCTTGAAAATTGTAGGTTGCTTTTTTTATTTTACCTTTTCCATTGCAGTATAACCACAGAATGTACTGTGTAACATAGGTAACTTTTCAAAAGTTATCAATGATACGGACTCACCATTTTACTCCAGTGTTTTCTTCTGTGGTCAAGTTACTTGACTTTGACATCACTTGAATTTGGAAAAATGGCTTGCCATGCGAGGGTCTGAATTTCCATTTTGGAGACTATCAAGTATTTCTATTCTATGCATAAATTAGACCAATGGTTTTCAAATGAAAGCGATTTTGTCATTTTAGGAGATGGCTGGCAATGTCAGGAGTTAATTATCACAGCAGGAGAGGTGCTACTAACATCTAGCCGGTAGAGGCCAAGGATGCCACTAAACCCATCCTGCAATGTACAGGACAGTTCCCACAATAAATAATTATTCAGTATAAAATTTTAATAATATCAAGGTTTGGAAAACCTAAACTAGAAGAATGTTTACTGACTCTGGATTTTATGTATAGCTAGTGATAACCTAGGTTCTATCCGTGTTTATAGTCTGGTATAAAGAGGATAGGGCACACTTAGGGTTTGTACCCCATAGACACTTTTTCACATTTCTCCAAAATTAAACCTTTACCCTTTCCCTACTTGTTAACATGACATCATGAGAAATACTCAGAGCAACTTAATGATGAAATGAACAAAGTGCATGACCAGACAGTTCACAAAAGAAAAAAATGCATAAAACAATAAATATGAAAAATATATTCAGGAACTTCTCATAACCACTATAATGTGTTGCTCTTTCTTTTGAGAGCAGTGGTCATGAAAAGTGTTGAAAAATTGTAAGTATCCTCGAGTTTCTTTCTTTCTTTCTTTCTTTTTTATGAACAAGAGCTATACTATGCTATTTTCTAAATCATTAGATTCCTGGACAGTAGGAAGATAGAAAGTGATGAGAATAAAGAAAGATCTCTTTCTATATTTCTCCCCTTCCAGATGGGAATCTTCAGAAAGCTACAAAGAAGTGTGTATAACTTTGTACAAAATTTAGGCAAAATGATCCCAGATAGCACAAAGTCAAGGTGTCTGTCCCAAAAATAATCTACATAGGAATTTCTACTGCTCTATGAGATAGAGACTAAGTTATGTACTAATGTGTTTTATTGAAAAATAGATAGATTAGATAGATAGATAGATAGATAGATAGATAGATAGATAGATTTTTTTTCTCCTGTCCCCAAATTTCTAAAAAATATTTTACTTCTGGATGCATTGTCCAAGTCTCTTTTCCTAAATAAGATGTTACATTAGACAATATGTTCTAATTTTGGCAATATGCATTTTTTTTCACGTTTTAATGAGAATTAAAAACAAAAACAAAAAACCAACATTGGCCAATAGCTGGTGACAGTGTCATGCAGCCAGTTTGCTTGTAGTGATGCTGCAACCTCATCGGATTGGCTTTTCCACAGCCTTGTATTAATAGGCATCGAATGCCATTATCACTAGAGTTTTTCTGATTTGGGAATAAGACCACATGGATAGCATTGTGCAATTAGAATGAAAAACTTAAACCCTTCACCTACAGATTCTGACTGGAAAGTGTCCAACAATTTTAGGAATTCTTCCTGAGCCACAGAGACTTTTGAATATTTTATATATCAGAAGACCTCCTAATGGTATCTTTGTTTCCTGGTTTCCAAATTGACATTTATTCAATCTAATGGGAAGTCAGATTTTAGGAAATATTGCTTCTCTCTTTGGGTTCTGCAATTACATAGGGCAGAGAAGAAACAGTTTTAATGCTCCACTGGATATTTACAGTTGGATGATATTTTTCTTGTTCGGGGGCTTAATATACCCTGGTGTGCTGTTTTAAAAATCAATCATAGATACATTTACATAGTTAGTACAAGCACAGGCAGTCCACAGAGGAGAAACATTTCAGTGTTGGGGAAATAAGAATTAAGAATATGATTCCTGCCAGTAATATTTTGGACCCAATCTCCGCCCATTTTACCTTTAACGCAGAGAATTGTTTTTGTTTTTGTTTTGTTTTGTTTTGTTTTTTACAGCGAATTAGTTTTCTCACCGCATAGTATTAATTGGAATAAAAGTCATTATTAGAGCAAACCCATAGAGTGAGGTTGGTTAATTAAGAGGCAATTCCTAGAATTAAAGACACAGACATTCATAAAAACCCAATATAAGATTTCAAAGTGAAATTTTAACCAGTTAACTTACATCTGTTCAACATTCAGCAGACATTTACTGAGTATGCAAAATTCCAGGGACTACATAGTGATGTTGATATAAACATAAATGAGAGGGGGAAAGGGAAAGGAATTTGCATGTTGGTGTTTTAGAAAGTGTTATGTTTAACAACATAAGTGCTGAGTTCCAATTTTACTGCATTCATTTAGGGATTAGGTGACTACTTTAATTATGATAATGGTTCCTAATTTGTTCTCCCCACTTAAAAAAAATCTGGCTACTGACTTCTTATATCTCTTTGTGATGATGAAGATTAAGAAACAATGTGAAAAGGTTTTACAAGTTGAATGCAAGTGTGATGATCCTAAGAGGAGTTAGGGCATTGGAAGAGGGTCCGTGAGTGGGTGTTCTGTGTGCATGTAAAAGCAAGAAGGTGGGCATTGTAGTAATAGAAAAGGTTAGGAACACAATGTTGCCCACTTACTTTTTCAACAAATAATTATTGAGTGCCTGCCATTTGGTGCTAAGTCCTTTTCTATAGAGATGCAGAGATGTGATAGAGAACAAAATAGATGTCTTTTTCCCTGCCCTCCCCAACCCTTCATGAACATTATATTTTGGTGGGGGAGAGGTCAGACAGAAAATAGATATATAAAATCTATAAAATGTCAGGTGAAAAGAAAAAAGAAAATAATAAGGAACAATGCCATTGATTGTGTATGTGTGCCTTTTCATTTAAATCCAAAGTTTAGTCCTAGCTTCACACATGGTTAGATCCAGAAAATGAATAAAATGATGTCATCCATTTTTTAACTTATTAAGATGTGGGGTGCAATTCAGGGTTAGGTATACAAATGTTGATTATGCAGGTACCCTTGTTGATGAAGTATACACCTCCCCCCGCAGCAGTTTCCCTTAACTGCCAATCCCACCCCCTCTCTCCTGACAGTTTCCCACTACTGCTGATCCCTTTCTTATAGTATTATAATTGTTCAAGGTCCACTTATAAGTGGGAACATATGATACTCTGTTCTTTGTTCCTGTGATAGATCACTGAGTACAATCGACTCTAAATCCATCGAAGTTGCTGCGAAGTCCATATGTTTGTGCTTCTTTATGGCTGCATAATATTCCATTGTGTAGATGTACCACATTTTTTTAATCCAGTTCAACTTCAATGGGCATGGTTGGTTCTATGTTTTTGCTATTGTGAATAGAGCTGCAACAAACATATGTGTACAGGTATCTTTTTTGTAGAATGATTTGAGTTTCTCCGGGTATATTCCAACAGGGGAATTGCTGGGTCATATGGAAGGTCAATTTCTAGTTCTTTTAGAAATCACCACACTGCCTTCCAAAGAGGCCACACTAGTTTGCATTCACACCAGCAGTGTAGAAGCGTTCCTTTTTCTCCGCATCCTCGCCAGCATCTGTTATTGTTTGTTTTATTAATGATGGCCATTCTTACTGGGCTTAGGTGGTATCTCAATGTGGTTTTCATTTGCATTTCTCTGATGATGAGAGAGGCTGAGCACTTTTTCATGTGTCTGTTGGCTGCTCAAATATCTTCTTTTGAGAAGTGTCTATTCATGTCTTTTGCCCATTTTTAATGGGGCTGTTTTTTTCCTTTTGGCGCATTTGAGTTCCTTGTAGATTCTAGATGTTAGGCCTTTGTCAGATATACAGTTGGCAAATATTTTTTCCCGTTCTGTGGGCTGTCTCCCTGCTCTCTTGATGGTTTCTTTTGCTTTGCAGAAGATCGTTAGTTTGTTGAGTGTCCCACTTGTCTATCTTATTTCTTAAGGTATGGGCATTTAGAGTTCTGAATAGGAATTGGCTGTCAGTTCCAATTTCTATAAGAGTGCATTTTCTAAGATTCTTATAATTTGGGGTTTTACATTTAGGTCTTTGATCCATTTAGAGTTAATTTTTGTGTATGGTGATAGGCAGGGATGTCATCCATTTTTAATCTCTCCATCTGATGTTTGATTTCCTCATTCTACCATAGGCTCTCTCACTATAGTAACTCCCAATTCCTAGCTTAGGTTTTCACAAAGCTAGTGACTTCAGCTGATAAAGCTTCTGTTCTCTAGTAGTTCTAACATAAATCTGAAGTGTTAAGTCTCTTTAGCATGGTTCAGGCCATCTCCCTAACATCAACCAATCATTGGCGGAGACCATGTGCTGATAGACTAGTCAGGGTCGTGTGACCATTTTTGCCACCAAGGGGTGGAGTCAACTCAGTCAAGCCAGGTAAATTGGAAACATGTTCAGGACTGATTCTCCAAGCGAACTGAGGATTTTCTTATTAGAAGAAGGTAGGATGAATTTTTGAAAAGTGGGAGCATCAGGCATTGAATATACTTTAACTTGCTCATCCTGATTTTACTTTCTTCAGCCACACAAAATAGAGCTATAGTGTTTACGGTATGAGAAAAATATTCTTTATCTTCTGGGACACCATATCCCTCAAGGTTAGCATAGTCCCTGGGATGTTGGAGGCACTGAAATACTTTTACTCAATAAATAAGCGAGAACATGAAGGAATAAATGACGTTGATATGTAATTGTGGCTGACCTTGTTAAATGATATTTTCCACCACTGATAGCATAATTGTAAAGCAGTTGTGTGTGTTTAACTGCCTTACAGCATGAACGAAGAACCATGACTCAATTAATTGTAATATGGTTGGGTGCTATTAGATATTTAATTGAATAATTACTGGTTGGAATGTTTTTATTCTTTACTCTGATTATCTATATTTGGTTTATATACACTCTTAAAAATTCTTCTCTATAAAAGAAAAGGAAATTCCTTCTATTAAAGAGGGAAATTGACATGATTTGTTCGCACTGTTTAAGATGTTCAGTTGAATATTCATAATTAAAAATATGTATTTTAATGAAAATAACTTATCCAACTAGTCAATATCATAAGTAAGGAAGGCATAATATTTTTTGAAGATTCCTGTACATGGTTTTATTGACTGAAATTCGTAGATGTGTTTAATGCACTTCAGTGATGATTCCGAGTGATTAAATTAGTGTTGTTAGAAAGATGAAAAGGAACACTTTTTGTTATGTCTAATAACAAACTCTACAGGCCTGCAGTTCTTAAATTATTTCCCAGAGAACTTAGTATATAATAGGGACATTTAACTAATTAGAAGCAAATTCACAGACAGTAGCTGTAGAGGAGACTGGACAGTGTTTCTCCATAGTTACGTAGTCTATGAAGGAGAAGGTGATCAGTATTGGTTTTGAGGAAAGAGCCATATAAACATTTTATTCACAAATGATATTTGGAAACCAGAAAACCAAGTTGCTTTTCTGTGCCCTAAATTGAACCATACTCTGGCCCTATGTTATGCACAGATCATTTTCACCCAGAATAATAACACAGAAGCTTATCTGTACTTCTCCTGGCTGTCTTCTTTAATATTTCTTGATACTTACTCATTCTATCATCCATTTTTCCTAGCATATTTTTTTTCCAGGAATTTACTATGGAGCAGAAACTGTGCTGAGCATTTCACTCCATCCTCTCCTGCTATTGTGGTCTCTGCTAATCTGGTGACTTTCTTTACCTGTGGTGTTTATTAGTGGTCAGTGCTCAATGGGTCCTTCCTTAGAAGGGATATTTCCATTCTAACAGTAGTTTATAGTCATAACTCAGTGGTTCTCAAACTCAAGTGTGCACAAGAGTCACCTGAAAAACTCGTTGAAACAAATTTCTGGGCCTCTTGCCAAAGTTCAGACCCCCTAGGTCTGGGTCATGCCCAAGTATTAGAATTTTTAACTAATTATCCAGTGAGACTGGTGGTGGTAGACCACACTTTGAGAACCATGACTCAACCTCAAAATTGGTGATTATGATGAATATCTTTTTGGTATTGAGGAGCAAGTTAGATTTAGAGTGAGAAGTGCTGAGATCCACCTAGTTGCTTCATTTAGGGAATAGATGGCCAAGTTAACTATTATGAGATTTTCTTTCCTGAATTATTAATTTATGGATGTGTGTGTAACTTTTTAGAGATTTTTGTGGGGAAGCAAATCCAGGAAGTATGTGAAGTACTTTTGAGTTCTGTTAGCATTTTCTGGAAGAAGGACGGTGAAAAATGATTAAAAAGCCAGGCATGGTGGCTCATGCCTATAATCCTAGTACTTTGGGAGGCCGAGGTAAGATTGTCAGGTTCAAGACCAGCCTGGGCAACTTGGCAAGACCTCATCTCAACAATAAATCAAGAAAAATTAACTGGGCATGATGGCGCATGCCTGTAGTTCCAGCTACTTGGAAGACTGAGCAGAACAATCACCTGAGCCCAGCAGGTTGAGGCTGCAGTGGCCATGAGTGTGCCACTGCACCCCGGCCTGGGCAACAGAGTGAGACTCTAACTCAAAAAAAATTTTTTTAAAGAAAAAGAAAAATTATTAAAAGAATGTATTGTGTACTGAGATAGAACAAGTCAGTGGTGACTGTCAAGGAAGGGGTGGTAATAAGTAGGCATAGGATGATCCTTTTTCATTCCTTTCTCTGTTCAACAAATATTTATAGATCACTCACTAGGTGTTAGTAGACAGATAAAGCTGTGAATAAAAGAAACGAAGCACCATGCTTTTGTGGAATTTATGTCCTAGGAGTGAAATGCAGACAGTGAAGAAGGTAAACAGAACACATTCAGTGGTAACGAGTGAAATGAAGAAAAACAAACTGGAGAGAATTTGGGTGTATGAAGAGAAGCTATTTTAACTCATACATAGTGCATAGACCATTATAATAACTAGAACAGTACTTTTCAAAATTTGTTGTGCCACATAATGTCTTGGGAAAACTGATCAAAATACAGACCTCCATATTCCACCCCTAGATATTCTTATTTAGCAGACCTATGAGTTACCCTCTTGACTGAAAGGTGGTTCAGGTACAAACAACTTTCTGGACCTCACTGAGAAACCGAACTTGAGAGTAGTAAGAAGGTTTTAAAATGTAGCTAGAAGCCAGGCTTGGCGGCTCAGCCTGTAATCCCGTGTTTTGGGAGGCCGAGGTGAGTGGATTGCCTGAGTCCGCGGGTTCAAGACCACCTGAACAACTTGGCGAGACCTCATCTCTACAATAAAAAAATCAAAAAATCAGCCGGGCATGGTAGCGCGTGCCTGTAATTTCGGCGACTCGGAAGGCTGAGGCGGAAGGATCGCCGGAGCCCAGTGGCCAGAAGCGGCCACTGCACTCCAATCTGGGAGACAGAGTGAGACTCCAACTCAAAAAAAAAAAAAAAAAAAAAAATGTAGCTAGAGAGGATTGGACAGGAGCATGAAACTGAAGGCATAAAAGTAAAGAGAAACAGTGAGGACTAAAATATATATGGAGAGATGTAGTGAAAAACTGAGGTAGAACGTCAGGGAGGAAAAAGCACGGGTGGGTTGGAGTGACTCAGGTTTGATTCTGGCTTCTAGCTTTTCCTTACCAACTAGGTGACCTCGGACATGCTATTCAGCTCTTAGAACCTTAGTTTCATATCTGGGCAATGAAAATATGTAGAAATATGTAAGTAGAAATATATTTAATTTATATGTACACACACAAAAAAGAGAACATATGCTGTATATGCACACCTCTATGGGTGTGTTTTGGTGCATTGTGTTTCGCTATAGCAGAACACCCAAGGCTGGGTAATTTATAATGAACAGAAATGTATTGGCTCATTGTTCTGGAGGCTGAGAAATCCAGCATGAAGGTGCTGGCATCTATCAAGAACCTTGCTTCATCATCTCATGGCAGAAGGACAAAGTGAGATGAGAGAAAGCATAAGGGGTTCCGAACTCACCTTTCATAACAGCTGCAATACTACCACCCAATCATCTCTTAAAAGTCTCACGTCAGCCGGTCTCGGTGGCTCAGCCTGTAATCCCTCACCTTTGGGAGGCTGAGGTGAGTGGATTGCCTGAGCCCGCGGGTTCGAGACCCGCCTGGGCAGGGAGGCCTCATCTCTCCAATAAATCAAAAAATCAGCCGGGCGTGGTAGTGCATGCCTGTAATTCCAGCTACTTGGAAGGCTGAGGCGTAAGGATCGCCGGAGCCCAGCAGGTCGAGGCTGTGGTGGCCGGGAGCGGCCACTGCACTCCAGTCTGGGCGACAGAGTGAGACTCCAACTCAAAAAAAAAAAAAAAAAAGTCTCACTTCTTAATACTGCTACAATGGCAATGAAATTTCAACATGAGTTTTGGAGGGAACAAACATTCACACCGTAGTTGTGTGTGTGTGTGTGTGTGTGTGTGTGTGTGTTTACACACACACACACACACACACACACACACACACACACACACACTCTTCGCTGGTATTGTTTTAAATGTTAGAAATACAAAAGGGCATATTCCAAGGACCAGGTACTTCTTGGGAAGTCCTTAACCTCCCTCTATGCCTCAGTTTTCTTATCTGTTAACAGGCATAATAATACCTATGTCCTAGGGTAGTTGAGAGAATTAAACTAGCCATAGTCCTCTCAGTACAGTACCTAGCACTGTTAGGTATTATTGTCATTATTATTATTATTATTTGAGTTGGAGTCTTACTTTGTTGCTCAGGCTGGAGTGCAGTGGCACACTCACAGCCACCCCAGTGTTGACCTGCTGGACTTGGGTGATCCTTCTGCCTCAGCTTTCCAAGTAGGCAGGGACTACAGGCACGTACTACCACGCCTGGCTTATTGTTTGATTTATTGTAGAGATGAGGTCTTGTCAAGTTGCCAAGGCTATTCTCGAACCCATGGACTCAGGCAATCTCCTTGCCTTGGCCTCCCAAAATGCTGGAATTACAGGCTTGAGCCACCACACCCGGCCTAGTATCATTATTAATATGAATGTCCAAAGTCTTTTCCAGTCTTCAAAGTACAAATTAAAACCTCTCCTGTTTTCAACCTTTGTGTAATTGCCCCTGTATTTAAGATTGCCTTTTTTCTCTGACAAACAGTCACATTTACTTTTCAGCACATGAATCAGCCCCTGATTCTATACAGTTTGGTATTATTACCTCTTCATAAAGATGGAAACATTCTGGAGACTAGACAGTCATACTACTTCACACAGATTCTCAGTAAACACTGCATCTGGGCCATAAATAGTGATGATGGTGATGTTGATTCACAGGCACATGCATTCGAATTTGAGTAAATTCTCAAAACGTAGATAGGCTATGATAATCTAAAAGCACGAAAGCTATACGAAGAGCATCTTGACACTTAGTCACATGCTTTGGAACATCTTTTGAATGTAGGCATATGCCAGCAAAGTTGTCATGTTGGGAAACAGTCTGGGAACAGTCACTTTGCTGCAACTCTTGGGAGCTGTCCTGCCGTCAAATTCTCTTTCCCTGTGTTTTGTGAGTGGTTGTCAAAGACCTACAGAAATCGATAGTTCTGAGGCCTTCACTTGGCACATAAAATCTCTAACATAGTGGAACTAAGAGTTTTTACATTACTTTATCTGTGCCATTAGGGCTGCTTTTTGTTCCCATCTGGATCCTGGATGGATGAAACATTTCTTTGCCTGTCTGAAATTAACATTATTTGGCATCCTTTCTGGGTTTTGCTGCCTATTCTGAGTGTTTATTTTTTATAATAAGCATTAGATGGTACCCTATAGAGCCTCATGTTCAATGTTTAGCCAAAGGAGAACCAGCTAGGCGTTTGCTTCTTGAGACTGAACTGAATCTCCAACATAGTGGAAAATATAGCATGGAAATCTCAAATTTAGTTTGCGACTTCACAGGACTGAAGAGCAAAAAAAAAAAAAAAAAGCCATTGGTTCTCCCCCATAGATGAGTAAAATATAAATTTGGAATATAAATTTAAAATATAAACATGTTTTTAGCCAGTTTTTTTTTTCCCTGACATTTTCCAAATATCCAGCATTTGTTCCAAGAAATTTATTTTGTGCTTTGATTCAAACTGTAAAAATGTTGCTCCCTGATTTAGTCTATTGTATCTAGAAACTGATCCCTTGCGTCCCACTTTCTGACCTCACATCACTGCTCCTTTTCATGATGTGTTCACTTTTTATCTTATAAAAAGGATAAAATGCAGAAAATTATTATTATTATTTTTTTGTTTGGCTTCATCACCTCCCCACATAGAATTGGGCACATTATTGACTTTAGGTCAAATCATTTTATTAGGTTGGACTGATTATAACAAGGCGTTGGAGTTCATGTTAGCTTACCTGTTTTGTCTGTGGTGGAATTTTCCAAAATGCTAGAACATTAGCCCTATAAAATGTTCTGCTAATAGTCCATGGTCACATAAACTTAGGAAACCTTAGTTGTATTGGTCCTCTCTTGGAGGAGATTCCCGATCCCCATTGAATACAAACCACTGAAAAAAATCTGGCACTAAGGATCCTATTTAATGCCATATTATTAGTTAGCTTCTCAAATAAATTTCACTAAGGAACCCCTTTCTTTTGCTTCATTCTTTTTACTGTGAGAACTTGTTGAGAAACCTTGATTTACCACATTTGGGCACTGCATTTTTTTTCTTTTCTTTTGTTTTTTTGAGTCATCATCTCACTCTGTCCTCTACGCTGGAGTGCAGCAACACAGTCACGGCTCACTGCAGCCTCAAACTCCTGGATTCAAGCAGTCCTTCTACCTCAGCCTCCCGATTACAGGCATATGTCACTACACCCGGCTACTTTTTAAAATTTTCAATTTTTTATAGAGACGAGGTTTTATTATGTTGTCTAGGCTGATCTCGAACTCCTAGGCTCAGTTCCCCACCACTTGGCCTCCCAAAGTGCTAGGATTATAGGCATGAGCCAGCACACCTGACCCCACAGTCAGTGTTTATAAGATTATTTTTACATTTTTTAAAAGACAAAGTCTTGCTCTGTTGTTCAGGCTGATCTTGGAGTCCTGGCCTCAAGCAATCCTCCTGCCTCACTCTCCCGAGTAGCTGGGATGACAGACACAAGCCACTGTGCCCAGCTCCAATTTTAATTCAGTAAATCTTACCGAGAATCTGTGTGAAGTAGTATGGATGTCTAGTCTCCAGAATTTTTCAATTTTTATAATGAGGTAATAGTACCAAACTGTATAGTATCAGGGGCTGATTCATGTGCTGCAAAGCAAATGCGATTGTCTGTCAGGGCAGAAAAACAATCTTATATATGGGGAAGTTGGACAAAGGTTGAAAACAGGAGAGGTTTTGAATTGTACTTTGAAGACTGGAAAAGATTCTGGACATAATATTAATAATGATAATAAAAGCTAACAGCACCAGGTACTGTACTGAGAGGACTATGGCTAGTTTTAATTCTCCCAACTACCCTAAGACATAGGTATTATTATACTTGTTTACAGATAAGAACACTGAGTAGCATAGAGAGAGGTTAAGGCACTTCCTAGGTATACAGCTGGTAAGTGAAGGATAGGAACCCAGAAAGGCTAACCCCAAAGCCCTTGTCCTCAACTATTGTGCTAAAGCGAGACAGTTCCACAGTGATCATGATGGTCATAAGTTACTTGCACTGTGATCCTTACCTGGTAGGTTACTCTCCAGTATCTTTTTATCAAAAACAAGAAAGATTGCCCAAGGATCTGGGCTCCAATGCTGCTCTAATACTTACTCAGGTGTGTAGACTTTGCAAGGTACTTATCTTCTCTGAGCCCCAGTGTTTCCACTTCTAAAACAGGGTGCCTGACAGTACCTGCTTTGTGCAGACCTCATAAGTGTTAAATGAAAGATTTTACATCAAAGGTTGAACATAGTTCCTGGTACATATTAAATATACAACAAATGCCTAGTGTTTTGAGAGGTCAAGGTAAGAAGATTGAGGCCAGGAGTTTGATAGCAGCTTACGCAATGTAACGAGATCCCATCTATACAAAAATAAAAAATTAGCCAGGTGTGGTGGCATGCATCTGTAGTTTCAGTTACTCAGAAGCCAAGGCAGGAGGATTGCTTAAGCCCAGAATTTCAAGGCACAGTGAGGTAGAATCATGCCACTGCACTCCTGACTGGCACCCGAGTGAGATCTTATCTCTCTTATGCAGAAATGAAATTCTTCACTATCTTTAATAACTCTACCTCTTCTCTATCCATGTGATTTTCCTCTCCCTTTTAAAAATAAGATGCTGTGAAGAATAGAAAACAAAAGATATGAAATTAAATATCTCTCTGACTTCATATTTATTTTGATCCTTAGATCTAGAATCGCAAACTTTTTCTGTGAAGGGTCAAATGGTAAATTTTAGACTTTGTTGGCAATAGAATCTTTGTTGCAAACTACAGTCATCTTTCAGTATCCACAGCTGATTGGTTCCAGGACCCAATCCTGGATAACAAAATCTAGGATGCTCAAGTCTCACAGTCAGACCTCAGCATCCATGGGTTGAGCATCTGGAGGTAAGGAGGGCCATCTGTACTCAATTCTGCTATTGTAGTACAAAAGCAGGTAGCAATGGTATTCAGTTATTCAGTGGATACAAACATACAATTAGATAGAAGGTACACGTTTGAATGTTCAATAGCAGAGTAAGAGCCCAGGAGTTTGTGACTGTGGTGAACCATGATCATGCCACTGCACTCAAGCTGGGTAACAGAGTGAGACCTTGACTCAAAAAAAAAAAAAAAAGAAAATGTGTACCAATAAAAATAAATACATTAATTAAATTAAATGGACATAACTGTGTTCCAATAAAATGTCATTTGCAAAAACAGGCAGTAGGTAGGATTTGGTCTACAAGCCTTATTTTTACCAACCCTTAGTTGGTAAAAGCATTTGTTTTTCTTTAAAATTCACCTCATAGTTAACTTGCCTATTTGGTTTTCATTGATTTAATTTGTTATTATGGTAACTATATATAATATAAAATTCATGATCTTAATTTTTTTTCTCTTAAAGGAAAGGAGAAACTGACTTTTCTAACAAAATTTTCCTTTTGTTAAATATCTGTTAAATACACTCTCTCTTTTTTTTTTGAGTTGGAGTCTCACTCTGTCGCCCAGACTGGAGTGCAGTGGCCGCTCCCGCCACTGCAGCCTCGACCTGCTGGGCTCTGGCGATCCTTCCGTCTCAGACGTCCGAGTAGCCAGAATTACAGGTGCGCGCTACCACGCCCGGCTAATTTTTTTATTTATTGTAGAGATGAGGTCTCGCCTGCCCAGGCAGGTCTCGAACCCGCAGGCTCAGGCAATCTACTCAGCTCAGCCTCCCAAAGACGCAAGATTATAGGCTGAGCCACCAAGCCTGGCTAAATACACTCTCTTGATTGTTTCATTTTTTTAATTGAAAAATAACAAATTTTATATAATTATGTTGTACAACATGATGTTTTTAAATAAGTATACAAATAGGATTGTCTTCTCACTTTCATTTCTGAATTTCTTATTTTTAGTACATATTCCTATGTACTAAGTATTTAGTACATAGTACCTATTTTTGTACATGTTCGTTTTGTACCCTTTTACTTTGCTGAATTTGTTTATAGCCTTAACTTTTTGGTGTAACATTTAAGATTTTCTATATATAAGATCATACATGTAAACAGAGGTAATTTTATTTTATTTTTTTGAAATTTGGATGCCTTTTATTTTTTCTTTTTGTCTAATTGCTCTGGCTATGACTTCCAGTTTATGCCAAATAGAAGTGGTAAAAGGAAGCATCCTTGCCTTTTTCTGATCTTAGAGTAAAAGCTTATCTTTTATCTTTGAGTATGTTTGCTATGTGTTTTTCATATACAGTATGTCTTTTATTACTTATTTTTAGGTTGTTTGATGTTTTTAGCATGAGAAAGTGTTGAATTTTGTCAAATGACTTTTGTGCATCATTGGAGATAGTCATGTGGTTTCCCCCTTAATTTTGTTAATGTTGTATATCACATTGGTCAATTTTTCTATGTCAAACCATCCTTGCATTCCAGGAATAAATCTCACTTGGTCAGGGTTTATAATCCTTCTAGTATACTGCTGAATTTGGTTTGCTAATATTTTTTTAAAATTTGCATTGATATTCATAAGATGTTGACTTGTAGTTTTCTTGTAATGTCTTTATCTCTCTCTAATATCAAGGCAATATGACCACGTAGAATGAGTTAGGGAGTAATTCTCCCTCTCTTTAGTTTTTTTGGAAAAGTTTGAGAAGGATTGGTATTTTTTAAATGGGTGGTGGAATTCACCCCATGAAGCAATCAGGTACAGGGCTTTTCTTCTTAATGAGATTTTGATTACTGATTCAATCTCCTTACTAGTTACAGGTCTATTCAGATTTGTTTTTGTTTATGGCTTCATCTGTAGACTTTGTATTTCTAGGGTTTTTGTACATTTTATGTAAGTTATCCAATTTGTTGGCATACAGTTTCTCATAGTACTCTCTTACTATCCTTTTATTGCTGTATAACTGGTAGTAATGTCACTATTTTATTTCTGATTTTAGGAATTTGAGTCTTTTTTTCCTTAGTCCATCTAGCTAGAGAGTTGTCAATTTTGTTAATGTTTTTGAAGAACTGCCTTTTGGATTCTCTTATTTTCTCTATTATTTTTCTATTATCGATGACATTTTATTTCTTTTCTAATTTTTATTATAGTGTTCCTTCTGCTATTTTTGGGTTTAGTTTGTTCTTCCTTTTCTAGTTTTTAAAATCATAAGGTATTGTATATTCCTTTAATTTTTTCTTGAGGTCTTTAAGGAGAGTGTTTATAAACTCCAGTTCTGCCCTTACAGGGATCCAGGGGACTTGGTCATGGATGTTTACATTGTGCCATTCATGGGACACTTATTTATCATGGCAGACACCTAAAGCATAAACGTCTGATCCATGACCTGGTGCCCTCCACAGAAAATTTGTTTATACAGGAAGACACCCTTTTAGTTCTTATCTGACCTCTATCCAGTTTATTCCTGCCAAAATATCCACTTTCTAGGAGAGCCATGACAATGAAAGAAGTGAAGTTTGGGTGAGTCAGTCAGGTAAAACACACAAGAGACAACTCAACAATACACATAAAGTAATAAAAGCAGTGTATTATTTACAGACCCCAGAGAGAAGAGAGAAGTATGCCTTTTGGGGGCCAGTGGAAAAGGGGAGCCTTCTGAGACACACACACTACATCAGAGGAGGAAAGCAATGCAGAGAATGGGACCTGTGAGCAAGTGCCTATATTATAGTCTAAGACATTACCCAAACCAGTTTTTTGTGGAGCATGCTAATTGATGGGTTTAGAGCAGGCAGACATAAGTTCTGTAGAGTCATACAAGAACTAAAAGGTTGTCACCGTGGTATATTTTCACAGTCTATTCAGAGTATGAGAGGTCAGTGTAAATGATCAGGTAGGTTGTATCTCACAGTCCCATAGGGTGGTTGTCATCAGGAGGTCATTATATAATGATAAGGTCAGATATCTGAATCAACCACTTTGAGGAACTTGGGGGAGGCAGTAACTAGAACCTATCAAAAGTGACTAATTCATGATTCGTGTATGAGAAAGTCCAACATATTCAAACATTAATTGTAGGAATTCACTACATACATTTAGGTTGTTGATTGAAGATGTTTCTTATTTTTAATGTAAGAAATTATAGTTATAAATTTTCCCCTTAGCATTGATTTAACTATATCCCATAAATTTTGGTATAATGTATTATTATTTTCATTTGTCTCTAAGTGTTTTCTAGTGTCCCTTGTGATTTAATTTTTGATCTGTTGGTTATTTTTAAATGCGTTGTCTAATGTTCACAATTTAATAAATTTTTTAGTTTTCAATATCAGTTCTTCTTTTGTTACTGAATTCTAACTTAATCCTGTTGTGGTCAGAGTATATATTTTGTATTGTATCTATCGTTTTAAATCTAGTGATACTTAATTTGTGACCCAGCATATGGATTATCCTGGAAAATATCTCATGTGTACTTGACAGGAATGTGTATTCTGTTGTTTGGGGGTAGTCTTTGTGTATATGTCTATTAAAGCTATGTAGTTTAATATGTTGCTCAAATCATGTATTTTCTTATCTTTTATCTGGCTCTGCCTATTATCAAGAGTGGGTTATTTTAATCTCAAATGCTATTGTATATATGTCTACTTCTCCCTTCAATTCTGTCAATTTTTACTTCATATATTTCAAAAGTCTGTTATTAGGTATGTACATTTTTATAATTGTTTTGCTTTATTGAAACTTTTGGGCAACCCCCTCAGGTTCCCTCCCACTGTGGGAACTTTATTGTCCTCTCAATAAATCCTACTTTCAAAAAAAAGAGAAACTTTTATTAATATATAATGTAATTAGTCTTTGTAAACCTTTTTGAATTAAAATCCATTTTTCTGATTTTAATGTAACCATACCATCTCCTCCTCATCCTCTTTTTTTTCTTCCTCCTCCTCCTGCTTCTCCTCCTTCTCTTGCTTCTTCTTCTGTTTCTCCTCCTTCTGCTTCTTTTTCTGCTTCTCCTTTTTCTCCATCTCCTGCTTCTTCTCCATCTCCTGTTTCTTCTCCATCTCCTGCTTCTTCTTCTGTTTCTTCTCCTTCTCCTGCTTCTTCTTCTGCTTCTCCTCCTGCTTCTTCTGCTTCTTCTCCTTCTGCCTCTCATCTTTCTCCTGCTTCTTTTCCATCTCTTGCTTCTTCTGTTTCTCCTACTTCTTCTGCTTCTCCTCCTTCTCCTGCTTCTTCTTCTGTTTCCCCTCCTTCTGCTTCTGCTTCTCCTTCTCCATCCCCTGCTTCTTCTCCATCCCCTGCTTCTTCTCCATCTCCTGCTTCTTCTCCATCTCCTCCTTCTTCTTCTGTTTCTCCTCTTTCTCCTGCTTCTTCTTCTGCTTCTCCTCCTGCTCCTGCTTCTTCTGTTTCTTCTCCTTCTGCTTCTTCTTCTGCTTCTCATCTTTCTCCTGCTTCTTTTCTATTTCTTGCTTCTTCTGTTTCTCCTACTTCTTCTCCTTCTCCTTCTCCTTCTCCTTCTTATTCTTCTGTCAGAGTCTCATTCTGCCTTCCAGGCTGGAGTGCAGTGGCATAATCACAGCCACCACAGTTTTGATGTCCTAGGTTCAGGCGATCCTTCTGCCTCAGCTTTCCATGTAGCTGGACTACAGGCACACACTACCATACCTGGCTAATTTTTTGATTTATTGTAGAGAAGAGGTCTTACCGTGTTGTCCAGGATGGTCTTGAACTCCTGGGCTCAGGCAATCCTCTCATCTCAGTTTCCCAAAATACTGGGATTATAGGAATGAGCCACTCTGCCCAGACTCATTTTTATTCCTTTATGTTTCTCCGACTTGATAACTTTTATTAGTCCATAAATTATTTTCATTGTCCTGAAGCTTGCTGATGCTTTCTTTTGCATTCTTAAATCTGCCTTTATATCTTTCTAGTGAATTGTTCATTTCAGGTATTATATTTTCAGTTTCCGAATTTCATTTTGATTTCTTTTTTAGTTTTCTTTTTGTTGATATTTCTATTTTGTTCGTAATTTTTTTGATACCTTCCTTTAGTTCTTTGAGCATCTTTAAGAAAGTTTTTAAAAAGTCTTTGTCTAATAGACCCGTCACCAATCTTTTTTTAATGATACTTTATGTTGCTTTATTTTTTCCTTTTGAATGGGCCATATAATATTCTTATTGAAAAATAGATATTTGAAACTAATTATGTCATGAATCTGGTAATCACATTATCTCTCTTCTGCAGGATTTGCTGGGATTTTTTTTGTTAGTGTTGTTGTTGTTGTTATAGGCTATTTGTGTACCAAGAATTATAATGAGATATAAACTTAAGGGCTTCTCAAGTCTTTTCTGTGCCTGTCCTTCCTCTGGGCATACACAGTGACTTTCTGTTTCTTCCCAATATAGTTTGGATGTTTTTTGCCTCCAAATCTCATATTGACATGTAATTTCCAGTGTTGAAGGTGGGGCTTAATGGGAAGTGTTTGGATCATGGGATTGGATCCTTTATGAATGGCTTGGTGCCATTCTTGTGGTAATGAGAGAGTTCTTACTCTATTATTTCACATGAGATCTAGTTGTTTGAAACAGCCTGGCCCTTGTCTTCTCTTTTGTCTCTCTCTTGCTTCTGTTCTCATCATGTGACATGTCTGCACCCTCTCCACCTTCTGCCATGATTGTAATGTTCCTAAGGCTTTATCAGAAGCCCAGCAGATGCCAGCACCACACAGAACCATAAGCCAAAATAAACGTCTTTTCTTTATAAATTTCAGCCTCAGATATTTCTTTGTAGTAGCACAAAACTGACTAATATACTCCCCACATATGTAATTACTTTTGAATATCCTAGTCTTTGGTGCCTGACTCCCACAAGTAGAAACAAAGAAAAATGAAGCTGGGGGAAACACTGGTTCTTTACATTATTTGGAAGTCATGTCAGTCAGAGAGGGAACTTGCAACAAAGGGCAGAGGTGCAACAAGAATTGCTATGCCTCTTTGTATCTCTGTGATCAAAAGCAGTCAGAGCACAGATTTCTTGATATTTGGAGCACAGGTCCTTTTTGACCATCCTGGTTCCCACAAGCTGTGTGGAGGTTGCTCCATGAGCATCCTCTCACTGTGCTGAGTGGTTAGGGGATGGGTAGCTGCTTCTATGCTAAGAGCTGAAATTGATCAAATTAACCACAATTTACTGTCTGTTCCTTCCCCTGGAATTGCAAGCCTTCCATATTCTTCAAGATAATTACGTGAGACAGATTCTGTAAGTAAAATTATTGTCTAGTTGAGGAGAAAGAATTCCAGTGCTTCCTACTTTACCATCTTACCAGAATCCTCTGTCTCCATTCATCGACTATTTTTTAGTGAATGAATGAACAGATTATTGGAGCATTGGTATGTTTCCGACACTGTTCAATCCGGTGTTAAAAAACAAAAGAGAAAGGCAATGTCCTTGATCTCATGAAATGTCTCTTCCTTAGGAAGAGACAAACATACAAAAAAAGTCACAAGAAATGAGTCACTTGTAATTCTACAGAGAAGTACAGGGTTTTGGAAAGCATACCAGAGGGCATAAAGAGTGAGTGGCAAGAGAAGAAGCTGCCTCAAGGGAATGTCTTATAGTGTCATCCAGGTAAAAAAAGAACAGAAAAATTGGCTGGCTGGGCTCAGTGACTCAGCCCGTAATCCCAGCAATTTGGGAGGCCGAGGTGAGTGGATTGCCTGAACCTGAGGGTTCAAGACCAGCCTGGGCAACCTGGTGAGACCTTATATCTACAATAAATAAAACATTAACTGGGCATGGTAGCGTGCACCTGTAGTTCTGGCTACTTGGAAGGCTGAGGCGGAAGGATGGCCGGAGCCCAGCAGGTCGACACTTGGGTGGCCATGAGTGTGCCACCGCACTCCAACCTGGGTGACAGAGTGAGACTCTGACTCAAAAAAAGAAAAAAAAAAACTTCTGGTTAGAGGGAACAGCTGCAACAAAAGCCCAAGGCAGAATGGAACTTGATGAGTTTAAGAAGTGAATACAAACTCAAAGAGTTGTGTTAAAGGTGGATAGAATTTAGGATGAAAAAAGGTTTTAATTACCAAATGCTGCACCAATTATAAAGTGTTTTTTCTAAGAAATGTTTTCCTTTTTCTCCAACTCTCTGACACCTGCTATTTTACCACTCCCTGCTTGAGACTGGATTCCCTGCTGTTGTAAAGTCTGTCACTTCATATGAGGTTTTGCAAAGCCTAGATGTATGAGCTATGCTATGAAAGCCTCAGTGTCACTCTGAGGTGGTGTGGTTGTGGTCATTGAATCAGGCGCACAATTAGCCAGGAGTCTATGGCTTTTTTCAGTGTTCTCATATTTTTCTGTATTTCATTGGTTAGAAATCCAGTTGGTTTACTAAAATGATACAGATATATAGAAGTAAGTCTTTTCTAAACGATTACCAACTGAAAAAAGTATTCCTTATAATATCATAGACTATAGTATCTTAGAATGAGATCCCTCGAGGACCTCAAGAGGTGACCCAACTGAACGTCTTTTACAGTCACATGTTAGGGTTCTCCACAGAGGAGAGAGGTGCTGGGTTTAGGGCAGGGGTCTGCTTCACTACTCTACCCAGCAGAGTTCTAATTATATTGAGGTTCTGTATTTGAGTTCTATACAATTGCAACATCAGTTGAGGGGGGAAAAAAAGCTGCTTTCTCCTTTTGCAAAAAATTTAGAGCCAGCTCTTACCCATTGATGAAAACTGAATAAGCTCATCTCTTCTCAACTCCATGTTTGCGACATCACACTGGTTATTTGAAATTAGTAAATGCTACAAATAGAGTTTTTCTTTTCCTTCCTTCCTTCCTTCCTTCCTTCCTTCCTTCCTTCCTTCCTTCCTTTGCTGAGAGTAAGCTTATCAGCCTATGGTTATAAATGAATATAAAGTAACAACACCATGTCGTAGCTAGCTAAGGGCATGGTTGGGAAAAGAGCCCAGATATTCTGACGCTGATTCCAGGGATGTTTCTGAGATACGCAGGATGACAGAAAGGTGAAAGAAGTTCACATGTGTTGCATGCCTTCAGGTTCCAAAGGCACTCATATAGGTTAAATAGTTTCATGCTAGATTTCCATTCCCATTTTTTCAGGTATAGACACTAGAATCAGAGAGGGTTTGTTTGTCCCAAAACATGTGTTGAGTGGCAGAGCCAGAATTCTCAGGTACATAGATAGAGCCAACTCTCTCCCTTCCATCATCCCAATATTACCCTGTGACCTTGAATGTCAACTTAATTTCTTTGAACATAAATTTCTTCACTGATATACTTAGAAAAAAAAGATAATCCTTAGCTTCTGCATAGAGATAATAAAACCCAAGTGAAACATTGTGTGTGTGAATGCATTTTAAAAATTACAAAGTGCTATTAAAATTACATTAGTCTATTACTCATATAAAATATTAAATCATGACACCACTCTGCTTCAATTTCATATTCATTAATAGGAATGAGAAGTAGTTTAGCATAGCAATTAAGGACACGGAATATGCCATCAGGCAGACTTGAGTTGAATCCCATTTTTATCTCTTATCCACTATACTACTATGTGATTTGGGGCAGTACTTAACCTCAGAAAACCTCTGCACCTCAGTGTCCTCATTTACAAAATGGAAATAATTCTAACACCTACCTCATAGAATTTTTATAAAGATTAAGTAATACATGAAAAACATCTAACATGGTGGCCAGGTATGGTTGCTCATGCCTATAATCCCAGCATTTTAGGAAGCCGGGGCAGGTGGATTGCTCAAGCCCAAGAGTTCAAGACCAACCTGGGTAACATAGCAAAACTTGGTCTCCACAAAAAATCAAAATATTAGTGTGATGGTACATGCCCATAGTCCCAGCTGCTTGGAATGCTGAGGTGGAAAGATCACTTAAACCCAGGAATTCAAGGATGCAGTGAGCTGTTATCATTGTGATCATGCCACTACACTCCAGCCTGAGCGACAGAGTAAGATGCCTACTCAAAGTAAGAAAGAAAGAAAAAAAGAAAGGAAGAAAGGAAGGAAGGAGGAAGGAAGGAAGGAAAGAAAGAGAAAGAGAGAGAGAGAAAGAAAGAAAGAAAGAAAGAAAGAAAGAAAGAAAGAAAGAAAGAAAGAAAAAAAGAAAGAAAGAAAAGAAAGAAAGAAAGAAAGGAAAGAAAGTGTAACATGGTACCAGGTGAAGAGTTAGCTCTTAAAATAATTGAAATTACAATGATCACCTTTTTCATTGCACTCAGTTTTAATTTTTTCCACAGACACCGGCTAGATGACTATTCTTTTATTTTTTAAATCACTTTGAGTTTAATTTCTTTACACAGACTTTGACAATACCTCTCATCCAACCTATATTTGTTTTTATTTTTCTGACTTTCTTTCCTGTCTCATCCCAGATCTTTGGATATCTAACTTTTCCCTTGTGAATGAGGTATCCTTTTCTTCTTCTCCTCTTTTTCCTCTTCCTTGAGAGTTTGTTGACTGACCTTATACCCTTTTAACAAATAATGGTTAGTTATTGACTCACAATGCTTGAAGTTTGTGATTGGAAAAACCTATAGCTTTTATCTACAAAACTCTGAAGGCATTTCTCTTAAATTTTAAAAGATTCAAATTCAAAAGAGAATTTTAAAGTGGTGTATAATTTATACATGATTTCTCACCTTTTTTTCTTTATTTATTTCTTTATTTGCACACTTTTTCTCTAGAAGTAGTTAACTTTGAGTTATTTGAGGTTTTTTGTGGGATAAAGATAAATACTGCTGGCACTCAATAAATGGCGGCTTCTATGGTTATATGCAAATATTATGTTGATAAAGAGAGTCTGTGCATCTATGTCCAATTCTAGTTACAAAACATCTCATCTTATAAGGTCAAGTCTCCTGAAATAATGCCTCGGAATGGCTGTGAAAAATCAGATTTGAGGCAGTAAAACTATCTGAATCTTAATAGCTGAAGGATATTGTTATTTAAATGACTGGGGTTTTTTTTTTGGTTCCTAACATTTCAGGATACTGGAATTATAGTCTGTTAACATGGTAAGTATCTTCATCAAATAAATCCCAGTAACATTTATTCCTAAATGTACACTCCACAATTCAGATTTTAAGTTTCCTGGCTAATGCAACTCATTCTGGAATTTGCAAATGCTGTTTATTTTAACGTCTATGAAAATATGCATAAAAATACAGCACAGGCCATGGCATTTTAATTTTTTCTGCTAAATATTTAGGTGTCTTTTCTACTAACACCTTTTCTTTTTCTTTCTTGTGTGTGTGTGTGTGTGTGTGTGTGTTGGAGTCTCACTCTGTCACCCAGGATGGAGAACAGTGTCATGCTCACAGCCATCCCAGCATCGGCCTGCTGGACTCTGGCGATCCTTCCGCCTCAGCCTTCCAAGTAACTAGAACCACAGGCATGCACTACCACACCTTGCTCATTTTTTATTTATTGTAGAGTCGAGATCTCACCAAGTTGCCTGGGCTGGTCTTGAACCCACGGGCTCAGGCAATCCACTCACCTCAGCCTCCCAAAGTGCTGGGATTACAGGTTGAGCCACCAAGCCCAGCCCCTTTTCATTTTTTTAGTATATATATTTTTATTTAAGATGTGGGATACAATTCAGGATTAGGTATACAAGTGGGCATTGTACAGGTAAAGTTAGGGCCCCCACTTGGCCTCGTTTGAGATCAGGTACTCTTATTGATGCTGTTCATGCCCCCCCCCACAGTATCCTGCTACTGCCAGTCCCTTTATTATAGTATTATGGTAAATGTTCAGGGTCCACTTATGAGTGAGCACATGTGGTTCTCTGTTCTCTGTTTTGTGATAGATCACTGAGTAAGATAGATTCTAAATCCATCCAAGTTGCTGCGAAGTCCATGTGTTTGTCCTTCTTTATGGCTGTGTACTTCCATTGGGCATATGTACTACATTTTTAAATTCAGTCCCATTTCTAAGGGCAGCACAGTTGGTTTCATGTTTTTGCTACTGTAAATAGTGCTGTAATAAACATGCATGTGCAGTTAACTTTTTATAGAATGATTTGAGTTCCTCCAGGTATATTCCCAGTAGGGGGATTCCTGGGTCATATGGAAGGTCAATTTCTAGTTCTTTCAGAAATCGCCACACTGTCTTCCATAGAAATTGAACTAGTTTGCACTTCCACCAGCAGTGTAGAAGTGTTCCTTTTTCTCTGCATCACATCCTCACCAGCATCTATTGTTGTTTGTTTTAAATTAATGATAACCATTCTTACTGGGGTTAGGTGGTATCTCAGTGTGGTTTTGATTTGCATTTCTCTGATGATTAGTGAGGCTGAGTCCTTTTTCATGTGTCTGTTGACTGCCTGTGTATCTTCTTTTGAGAAGTGTCTATTCATGTCTTTTGCCCACTTTGTAATGGGGCTGTTTGTTTTTTTCCTTTTGGCACATTTTAGTTCCTTGTAGATCCTGGATGTTAGGCCTTTGTCAGATATTCAGTTGGCAAATATTTTTTCTGATTGTGGAAAAAATACAGTGGGCTGTCTCCTCACTCTCTTGATGGTTTCTTTTGCTTTTTAGAAGCTTTTCTTTTTAAATGAGGTCCCACTTGTCTATCTTATCTCTTATGGAATAGACACCTGGGGTTTTGCTCAGGAATTGGTTACCTACTCCAATTTTTGTAAGGGTACCTCCAGCATTTTCTAAGACTCTTATACTTTGAGGTTTTACATTTAGGATTTTGATCCATTTAGAGTTGACTTTTGTGTATGGTGATAGGTAGGCATCATCTTTCAATCTTCTGCATGTGATCAGCCAGTTTTCCCAGCACCATTTACTGAAGAGGTTCTCCTCTCTCCGGCAGTTGGTGGTGGAGGCTTTGTCGATGATGAGTTGGTTGAGAAATTGAGGTTTTGCTTCCGGAATCGCTATTCTGTTCCATTGGTCTTTGTGCCTGTTCTTGTGCTAATACCAGGTTGTTTTGATTACTGTAGCCTTATGGTAGAGCTTGAAGTCTGTAAGTGTTATACCTCTCACTTTGTTTCTTTTGCTAAGGATTGTTTTGGCTATCCGTGGTTGTTTATGTTTCCATATGAATTTCTGTATTGTCATTTCCAGATCTGAGAGAATTACTATAACCTTTTCACACATCCTGGAAATCTTAATTCCCAACTCCTGAAAATCTTCAGAAACTGTAATTTCATGATTACTGAATTGGTGATGAGATGTTTCAAGTTTCTCATTGTTACATACAACAAAGGGTTTTTAGGGAAACAGGGTAGTAAAAATTATAAAATTAATTAGGCATAAACAAAAAACTAAATCTAGAGAAAGGTCACTGTATTGGTAAGGAGTCTATTCCATTGAACTTCAAAGATGTGGCATTCAAGGCTGTGTTAATCAATGCAGCTGTTGAAAAGTTTTCTGTCTCCGAAATTTAGTCTACAAAGACTATATCTGAGAATAAAATGTAGATGGAAGTTTCATTAGTTGGCAAGCACTTTAGGGTTTTAGGCAGAGCATAAAATAAATAAAAAATTTCAGAGTAAGCCTTATAAAAAGTCAGCTACAATATAAACACTGCATTGTATTAAATGCTCTAATCTACCAGTACTATTTCTACCGACCCACCTTTTTGGTACAGTTTTCAGCTCTTCTCTCACTCCCTTCCTTCTTCTTTCCTCTGACAATTATTATATTATGTGTCTACACCAGCCTAGGCAGGTGCTAGGCTCTGGTGATAACAATTGAATAGAACAGACACAATGCATTATTTTCAAAAGATGACAATCTAGTTGAACATTCAGATAACTAAGCGATAACAATAAATAATGGAAGGAGTATGAAAGGAAAATTACTTGATTTCTGTGGAAAACATAACAGATGATTTAACACAGAATTGAGTAAAGAGGGAGGAGAGGTAAGAGATGTCTTCCTGGAAGAAGAGATTGGTAAGCTATTTCCTGAATACTACACAGGAAATCCAAGATGCAGGTCATTCAGTGCCTTGTAATGAGAATTAGTAAAATCACACTTTTTTTTTTTTTTTTTTTTTT
>NW_007071548.1:84514-181006 GCF_000164805.1 Carlito syrichta
TCGCCCAGTCTGCAGTGATAACCTACTGGGCTCAGGCGATCCTTCCGCCTCAGCCTTCCAAATAGCTGGAACTAAAAGTGTGCACCACCACACCTGGCTAATCTTTTTGTTATTTATTGTAGAGAAGAGGTCTTGCCAAGTTGCCCAGGCTGGTCCCAGATCCCTGGACTCAGACAATCTTCTTGCCTCTGCCTCTCAAAGTGCTGAGATTACAGGCGTGAGCCACTGCATCTGGTCACATTTTTTTAAAATTGTGTTTCTTTCCCCCCAGCTTTTTATTGAGATATGATTGATGATTAAATACTGTAGATATTTAAAGTATATAGTGTAATGATTTGATGTATGCATATGTTGTGAAATGATCACTGTCAAGCTAATTAACATAGCCATCACCTCACAGTTACCATTTTTTCTGCATGCGGTGAAAACACTTAAATTTCTCTTAGTACATTTCTAGAAGATAATACCTTATTATTAACTCCAATTAGCTGAGCATGGTGGCTCATGCCTGTAATCCCAGCACTTTGGAAGGTTGACATGGGAGTATCGCTTGAGCCCAGGAGTTCAAGACCAGCTTGGGCAACATAGCAAGACATCATCTCTACAAAGAATAAAAAAATTACCTGAGTATGCTAACTCGCACCTGTAGTCCCAGTTCCTTGGGAGGCTGGGGTGGGAGGATCACTTAAGCTTAGGTGATTGAGACTGTAGTGAGCAGTGATCATGTCACTGCATTCCAGCCTGGGCAAAAATGAGACTCCAATTCAAAAATAAACAGAATCACCATGCTGTATGTTAAGTCTCCAAGACTTATTTATCTTTTAACTGAATATTTGTACCCTTTGACCAGTCTTTCTCCTTTTAACCCACTTATCAGGAATTGGCAACCACTATTATACTCTCTGTTACTATGAGTTTGAATTTTTTTAGATTCCACATATAAGTACTGTAGGATCATGCACTGTTTGTCTTTATGTGTCTGACTTATTTCACTGAGCATAGTACCTTTCAGATTCATTCATTCATGTTGTTGCAAATGGCAGTAGGATTTCCTTTGTTTTTAAGGCTGAATAATATATTGTGTGTCTGTATCAATCATATTTTCTTTATCCATTCATGAGTTGATGAATGCTTAAGTTGAATCCATATCTTGACTGTTGTTTATAATGCTGCAAAGAACATCTCGTCAAGATAATGATTTTTATTTCCTTTGACTGTATACACAGAAATGAGATTGTTGGATCTCATGGTGTTCTATTTCTAAATTTTTTGAGGAATCTTTATATTGTTTTCTCTAATGGCTGTGCCAATTTACATTCCTATCAACCATATACAAGGATTCCCTTTTCTCTTCATTCCTGCCAATGTTTGTTACCTTTTTTTGTTGTTGTTGTTTTTGTCTTTTTGTTTTGTTTGAGTTGGAGTTTCACTCTGTTGCCCAGGCTGGAGTGCAGTGGCACACTCATGGCCACCCCAGCGACTACCTGCTGGGCTCCGGCAATCCTGCCTCAGCTTTCCAAGTAGCTGGAACTATAGGCGCCTGCTACCACACCTGGCTAATTTTTGATTGATTGTAGAGATGAGGTCTCACCAAGTTTCCCAGGCTGGTCTTGAACCCACGGGCTCAGGCAATCCACTCGCCTCGACCTCCCAAAGTGCTGGGATTACAGGCTGAGCCACTGAGCCCGGCCACCTTTTAAAAATATATATATAATATATATTTTTTTAATTTTAAAGTTGTGAGGTACAGTTAAGGGTTAGGTATACAAATATTCATTGTGCAGGTTCCCTTGATGAGGTGTGCCCCCCTTTCCCCAGACAGATACTGACTACTGTGAATCCCACCTCCTTTTCCCTCCCTGTTCCCTCCCCCCTCATAGTTTCCCGCCACTGTCAATTCTTTTCTTATAGTATTACGGAAGTTGTTCAAGGTCCACTTAGGATTGAGAACATGGGATGCTCAGATCTTTGTTTCTGTGAGAGATCACTCAGTATTATAAACTCTAATTCTATCCAGGTTGCTGCGAAATTCATCATTTTGTTCTTTTTGATAGCTGCGTAATATTCCATTGTGTATATGTACCACATTTTTTTAATCCAGTCTTCTTTTGATGGACAGCATGGTTGGTTCCGTGATCTTGCTATTGTGAACAATGCTGCGATAAACATACATGTACAGGTATCTTTTTTATAGAGTGATTTGAGTTCTTCAGGGTATATTCCCAGTAGGGGGATTGCGGGGTCATATAGAAGGTCGATTTTTAGAGCTTTTAGGAATCACCACACTGATTTCCACAGAGGCTGTACTAGTTTACACTCCCACCATCCTCACAGGTGTAAGGTGATATCTGATTGTGGCTTTGATTTACATTTCCTGATGATTAGTGACTCTGAGCACCTTTTCATATACCTGTTTTATGTCTTCTTTGGAAAAAAATGTTTGTTCATGTCTCTGCCCATTTTAATCCCATTATTTGTATTTTTCTTATCAAATTGTATGAGTTCCTTAAGTATTTTGGATATTAACCTCTTACCCGATATATGATTTCCTAGCCAGAGCATTTAGGTAAGAAAAAGAAGTATAAGGAATTCAAATCAGAAAGGAAAAAGTAAAACCGTCTCTGTTTATAGATTATATTATTTTATACACAGAAAGCTTTAAAGAATCTAACAAAAACTGTTAGAACTAATAAAAAAATTCAGTAAAGTTTCAGGATACAAAATCAACATACAAAAATCAGACGTGTTTCTGTACACTAACAATGAAATATCCAAAAAAGAAATTTGGAAAGCAGATCCATTTACAGCAGCATCAAAAAAGTAGGAATGAATTCAATCAGGGAAGTGCAAGATCTGTACACTGAAAACTATAAAACATTGATGAAAGAAATTGACCAACACAGGAATAAATGGAAAGATACTGTTTTCATGGATTAGAAGAATTAATATTGTCAAAATGTCCATAGTACCCAAAGTGATGTATGGATTCAATGCCATTCATATCAAAATTTCAGTGGCATTTTTTTTAGAAATAGAGAAAAATCCTAAAATTCATATGGAAAGAACTCAAATAACTAAAGCAATCTTGAGAAAGAACAAAGCTTGAGGCATCACGTGTCCTAATTTCAAATTATATTACAAAGATGTAATAACCAAAACAGTGTGGCAGAGGCATAAACACAAAAATACATAGACTACTTAGAACAGAAATAAACCCACATGTACAGTACAGTCAACTAATTTTCAGCAAAAGTACCAAGATTATACAATGGGGAAATGGCAGTGTCTTCAATACATGGTGTTCATAAATTCACACTTTATCCTATAAGAGATGAGATCCTTGGAACTTTTTCTTCTAAAAGTGAGACCAGCACTGTCTAATGATTAAAGAGTGCATTATCAAAGGACTGAATGAGAGAGATTGGTGGCAGAGACAGAAAGTGATTGTCAATCCCAGATGAACAATAATAGAAGTCTGGATCCAGTTAGGTTTTTTGTTTTTTTTTTTTTGAATCAGAGTCTTCACTCTGTCGTCCAGGCTGGAATGCAGTGTCTCGCTCCTGGTCACCCCAGCGCTGACCTGCTGGTTTCAGGCGATCCCGCCACCTTAGCCTTCCAAGTAACCTGAACTACAGGCACACGCTATCATGCTTGGTTAATTTTTTTGATATATTGTAGACACCAAGGTCTCACCAAGTTGTCCAGGCTGGTCTCGAACTCCTGGGCTCAGGCAATCCTCTCACTTCAGACTCCCAAAGTTCTGGGATTACAGGCTTGAGCCACCATGCCCAGCCCTAATTAGTTTTAAGGGAGTGTTTAGTGAAGAATTGGTGTTGAACATTACTTTCTTACTTGGGAAGTAAATTAGAATGATATAGTTCTGCTATATATAGCTATTACAATGAGCTCGACCTGTAAATATGCCCTCTAAATCATATGAATTAATTGTAATAAGTAAGTCACTGGAAAATTCGCAAAAATAAGGGTAGACTTTGGATGACTTTTAATGTAAACTCTTGCCACCAAAGCATACCTGTTCTGAATATATCTAAATATAAACGAATGGGGTAGCTCACAAAAATAGACAATTTAGCAATTTCTGCTGATATTTGAGCATTTACTATTACTTATTGTAATAGCACAATAAGTGCTCGGTGTATGTTAGCTATTGTCTGTATGCAAAAGCCACTTTTACAGAGATTTTGTTAAATCTTTGCACAATCTTATTACCAAGTGGTGGCCCACTTTATTTATGAAGACTCAAGGGTAAGAGAGTTTAAGTAACAGGATCTTCGACTAAGAAGATAATAATTCAGACTGTCAAATTCCATATCATAGCAACGAAATTTTAACTCCTGCAAATCACAAACATGGTGGCAGTTATAAAATTTTTGTTATACACTTTCCTGTAACTGAATGTGAAGAATACTTTCAAGTTCATAGTGTTAAAACTAAAAGGCTATAGTTTTAACATCATGTAGAAGTAGAGTGCTCGCATAAAGTGCTGAAATGCAGTGAATTTCAGAAGTCTTTCAGAATTCCAAATACATTTCTTCAGTGTGGAAATGTTCTGTATTTTGACTTTGGCTCTGAAAAAAAACACAGAGACTTTATTGATACTAATTATGTCACTACAAATTGAAATTTGACTTCACCCTTTACAGAGAGGCCCAGTATCGCTGTGGCTCTTCTCATAATTTTTAAGCATTTCTTTAGAATAAAATATTGATGCACAATAGTATCTTAGTGAGAGACAATGAAATGAAGTGACTCAGATCCTATGATCTCTTAGAAATGTGTCAAATGGCATGGTTAAAGAATTGGCCCATTTCTCTAACTATAAACCCCTGCCAATTCATTATTCTACATCCTGTGTCTGGGAATTTATAGATATTACAGTGGTTATTCATGGACAAGTCTCTTTCCATAGAGTTCTCACAGAATGACTTTCAAAACTTCAGTGAACAGGTTTAGAAAGCTGATCCTATCAGTTCAGCCAGAGAGGTTCTGCCTCTTAGTGGTAGAGTCACACTAACTAATCTCATGAGATTGATGTCTAAATTAGAAATATAAATTTTTAAATTTATAAGGAGAAATAGTGTCACATGGATAGACATAGTCACATCTTCTCTTTCTCTAAGATCTACACAGGAAGAGAGAACAAAATGAGAAGAATAAATAATGAATTTAGAATAAGAAGAAGGAGAATTACATACAAAGGATTCCTTAATGGCATTAGGGTAAGTTGGTTCCACATAGATGGTTTTGTCAGCCAGTGACACTGAAAGTCTCCCCAACAAAGACTTACAGTACCTTGAGGGTAAGGACTCTGTCCTGTGTCTACCAGTATTTCCAGTACCTGGTATAGACCAGTCACACACTGACCATGAGGAGAGTCCATTGGCTACCCCTCATTCAGTGTTTAAAGGAACTTTCTACTTTTATCTTTTGTGGTTTTTACTTTTTCTATGCATCCCTGGGTGACCTCTTGAATGACATATTATTTTGTTAGCTATACTAGCATAGTCAAGTTGGAGTCTAACATGCTGGTCAGCTAGTCCATCTGTCTCTTTACACCAACTTTTATATTTCAGTTTTTATCCATTTGGTGTTTTAAGCTTCTTCCTGCTTTGGGGGGTGAGAAGCAGGGCATGTCACTACAGTCCCTAAGTACATTTTTCATCAAATATATATTTTTGAATCTATTATGTCAACAATTCATTCTTTTTTTTTCTCTCAACACTCCATTCTAACATAGGACAATAATGCAGTTCAGCCAGATTGGCTCAGTCTGTTGTTTCTAACAGTTTTTGCTAATTACGGGCGATGAGGCTCTGGATGTTAAAACTGTGCAGCTGATCAAAATGGAAGCCTTGGGGAAAATCCCTTGCCATTAAACCCTGCAATCCACTGAAGATATAGGAATGGTTTTCTTCAGTTCATTCCAGCAGATATGTAATGAGCACTTGATCTGTTAAGTGCAGGGTTAAAAGCCTAGGAGGCATTTTTTGGCCTGCCTTTGACTTGGAATGATAACTTTCTGTCTTTGGAATCATGTTTTAGTTTTTTTTTTTATTTTAAAGATGTGGGGTACATTTCAGGGTTAGTTATACAAATGTTCATTATGCAGTTACCATTGTTGATGAGGTGTGCCCCTCCAGACACCGGCACATTCCCACTACTGCCAATCTTTTATAATATTACAATAATTGTTGGTCTGCTTATGGGGAGAATATGTAATTCTCAGTTCTTTGTTTCTGTGATAGATCTCTTGGTATTATAGACTCTAAGTCCATCCAGGTTGCTGTGAAGTTCATGATTTTGTCCCTCTTTACGACTGCTTAATATTCCATCGTGTCTCTGTACCATTTTTTTTAAATCCAGTCGTCTTTTGATGGGCAGTACAATTGGTTCCATGTTCTTGCTTTTGTGAACAATGCTGCAGTAAATATATGTGTGCAGTTATCTTTTTCATAGCGTGATTTGAGTTCCTTTGGTTATATTCCCAGTAGAAGGATTGCAAGGTCGTAGGGAAGGTCGATTTTCAGATCTTTTAGGATTCGCCAGTTTTAATTTTTTTAAGCAGCCTTATCTATTTACACGTAGTTTTTATTAACTTACTACTCAACAATGCTAAGAAGAACTTCCTGATGGCTTAAGAGCAGGTAAAGAGTAAAGTAGATAACCAGACAATGCATCTTGGAACACAAATTGAATTTCGGGAAGTGAATCCCCAACAGAAATTCCTACAGTAGGTGAAGAAGTGATCCAATGAATCATCTCCTATTAATAGAATTAGTCATTGCCCCAGGAGGCTGCCAGATATCAGAAAATGGGACTCTTCTGTCAAATTCCTCTACTACCTGTCTGTGGGACTTTGGCCATGTCACATCCTCTTTTCATTTCTCAAATGTTCTCATATAAGTAATGAGAGGTTGGACTTAATGATATACTGTCTCCTTCTGGCAGAATATGTTACAGCCCACCATTGCTGAGCTTTAAAAATTATATAAAAGTTCTCTTTTCGCCGGGCTCGGTGACTCAGCCTGTAATCCCGCGCCTTTGGGAGGCTGAGGTGAGTGGATTGCCTGAGCCCGCGGGTTCGAGACCCGCCTGGTCAGCAAGACCTCATCTCTACAATAAATCAAAAAATTAGCCGGGCGTGGTAGCGCATGCCTGTAATTCCGGCTACTTGGAAGGCTGAGGCGGAAGGATCGCCGGAGCCGGGCAGGTTGAGGCTGCGGTGGCCGGGAGCGGCCACTGCACTCCAGTCTGGACGACAGAGTGAGACTCCAACTCAAAACAAACAAACAAACAAACAAACAAACAAAAAAAGTTCTCTTTTCTGCAGCTCAGTCCAGAAATGATACCAGAATGTTTTTATTACCAGCAATGTTCATTATTAGTGAGATTATGAAGCAGCTGGGGATTTTTTTGTGGTTTTTGTTTGTTTGTTTGTTTTTTGAGTTGGAGTCTCACTCCATTGCCCAGGCAGTTGCACACTCATGGCCAACCCAGCATCAACCTACTGGGCTCTGGTGATCCTTCCAACTCAGCCTTCCAAGTAGCCAGAACTACAGGCGTGCACCACCATGCCCAGCTAATTTTTTTGATTTATTGTAGAGATGAAGTCTCACCAGGTTGCCCAGGCTGTTCTCAAA
This sequence comes from Carlito syrichta, assembly GCF_000164805.1. Classification (NCBI taxonomy): domain Eukaryota; kingdom Metazoa; phylum Chordata; class Mammalia; order Primates; family Tarsiidae; genus Carlito; species Carlito syrichta. The sequence goes on from NW_007071548.1 coordinate 92,176, forward strand.
CCCATGGACTCAGGCAATACTTTCACCTAGGCCTCCCAAAGTGCTGGGATTAGAGACTTGAGCCACTGTACCCGGCCTGAAGCAACTGTTACGTCCCAGACGCTGTGATGGTTGTAGATTTACTCAACTATGTCTCTGTCACATATCTAATGAACTCCCCCAAAGATGAAATCATTTGAAATGTATAATGTTGAATTTTTTGCCTTTGGCAGTCTTTGATTTTTTTTCCTTTTCTTTTCTTTTTTGTTTTTTTTTTTGTGTGTGTGTATGTGTCCAATTGCTGGGCTTGGGGGTTGGATTTTGAGGCTAGGAATTTAGTTTCAAGCAGCCCTCCTCATTCAAGGACCTTACAATTAGCTTGGACTTCCTGCACCTAACAGTTGTGTTTTGTACCACTGAGCACTGATGTTATTTTAAAACTAAAGATGAGGGATGCTATACATTTTTTAAGCACAGGTCTCCTTTATTTCTGCCTATCATGGAGTGCCTGTCATAAAGTCTGACCTACTCTTATTGATCAGTAAATTTTATTTCCAAATAAAAAAGTGGTATTTCAAGAGTTATACTTACAGAAGATATGATACAATGAAAAGTCGTGAACCAGAAAGAATTTCAACAGAACTAATCAAAGACTTTTCACTGAAAAGAAAAAGAATGCATGGAGCCAGCTACTCAACAACATGAGTGTTTGTGTCATGCTCTTTAATTAATGTCTTTTAAAAAGGTATGCTTACAATGCATTTCATTCCTAGTCACATTAATTATCAAACGTGTGGTGAGTTCTTTCTCAAAGTAATGGCATAGCTTGAGAATCCTTCCTTGTGTATCATGTATATATCTGAATTTCCAAAACAGAAGATGACTTCAGCTTAGACACCATGTCTGGTCATAGAGATAGTCTCAAAATGTGTGGGTCATTGATTTGTCACTGAGCCAAACTTCCCAGTCTAGATTTCTTCCACAAAAAATGTCTCTTCAAAGTCAATTAGATAATTTTGCCCTTGGCTATTAGAAAGTAACATTGGATTTACTCTATTTTGAAAGAGCCAGAGCAGGGTAAATGTCAATTCCCATCAGGTATTATTTGTGAAATGAACCCTCAAATAAAAGGCTAACAAGGTGTTATTGTCCTAATCATCTGTCATTAGCTTAAGTCTAATTCAGCTGTTTTGGGCTTGTATATAGTTAATACTTTTTCTAGCCTTTGCTTATATATTGCCTCATCATATTTCTTAAAAAGCCTTAGCCGGGCTCGGTGGCTCATACATAATCCCACGCCTTTGGGAGGCTGAGGTGAGTGGATTGCCTGAGCCCGCGGGTACGAGACCTGCCTGGGCAGGCGAGATCTCATCTCTACAATAAATCAAAAAATCAGCCGGGCATGGTAGCGCATGCCTATAATTCCGGCTACTTGGAAGGCTGAGGTGGAAGGATCACCGAAGCCCAGCAGGTCGAAGCTGTGGTGGCCGGGAGTCTGGGCGACAGAGTGAGACTCCAACTCAAAAAAAAAAAAGCCTTCCCTGGGCAGGATGCTAACGTATGTCTTCAATATAGTACTTTGTCATCCATAATCCACATGGTACTTTAATCTGCCTACTGCCTTTTGCTAGTAATCCTACTCAGCCCTTTTAGTCCAGATGGAGCCGATCCCTTCCCTTTTGCCTCTATGGTTGTCATAGGAGCCAGAAAGGGACAACGTAAGGACCCTATTCTCCTGGTCCTAGAGAGGTGTTCGGGGATGGATGAACATGTGGTACAAGCTGGGCTATGTAGAGTCCTTCCTGGAAAAGAGGTTTTATTTATTTAGTATTTATTTTTTGTGACAGAGTCTTTCAGTGTTGCCCAGGTTGGAGTGTGATGACATGACCATAGTTCACTTCAGCCTCAACCTCCTGGGCTCAAGCAAGTCTCCTGTCTCAGTCTCTTGAGTAGCTGGGACCACAGGTGGTGTGTACCACCAGACCTGGCTAATTTTTAATATTTTTTGTTGTTGTTGTAGAGATGGGTTCTCCCTATGTTGCCCAGCATGGTCTTGAACTTTTAGCCTCAAGTGATCCTACCACCTGGGACTCTCAAAGTGCTGGGATTACAGGCACGGACCACCATACCTGGCCTCAAAGATCTTTAATTTTACCAGTGACAGTGAGCTTGGGATCACCAGTGGATGTCTTTCTACCTTGTGAAAATAGCAAAATTCAGTGAAGCGAAGAGTTGAAGAGGGAGATTGAGTCTTGATTATATTTTAATGCATTCACCCGGTTCTGCCTTAGATCTACCGCTTAGATTTACAGTTGCTTGATCTAGTACATCTTTCTTCCCATTCCCCTTTCCTCCTTAGGCTAACTTAAATGAGTTCTGTCTACTGTGACCAACAGGGCCCTAAGGAATGCCTCTTGTGTCATGACTACTCCGCCTTTCTCCCTGTGACCTCACTGTATTATCTCAATGTACCCACCTCTAGCCCAAAGCAGTTGCACAACAGACACTTCTCCCTATAGTCACAGCCAACCTTGTACTTCAGGCCTTACTGACTTTGCCAGGGCCCTGACTTGCTAATTTCTCACAAAAGTCTTTTGGATAAATGTAGAAATGGCTTATTCATTTTTTGATAATATTTGCATTTTATAAGATAACTCAGTGTCCTGAGTAAAATACAATATTTTAACAGGTCAGAATGAATACATGAAATCTAAAAAGTCAAGATATAGAAAGTTGGGTTGTATGCATGTTCCTGTACTTGGGTTAAAAAAAAAAAAAAAGGCCAGATGCAGTGGCTCAGCCTGTAATCCCAGCACTTTGGGAGGCTGAAGTGAGTGGATTTCCTGAGCCCACAGGTTTGAGACCAGCCCGGGCAACTTGGTGAGACCTCGTCTCTACCGTAAATCAAAAATTAGCCGGACATGGTAGTGTGCGCTGTAGTTCCGGCTACTTGAAGGCTGAGTTGGAAGGATCGCCTGAGCCCAGCAGGTTGAGGCTGTAGTGGCCGTGAGTGTGTCACTGTTCTTCAGCCGTAGTGACAGAGTGAGACTCCAGTTCAAAAAAAAAGAATGCCCCTGCATTCACTTATTTAAGAGTATCTATTGTGCACTTCCTGTAAATTAGGCATGGTGCAAGAAATAGGATACAATCTGGGAAAAGTGGTCCTGCTCTTTGCCTTCATGGAGAATATTCATTGTTTGTCAGGAAAGATGGACATGACACACAAAAATAATACAAGGGAGATGCCCCCCCAAAACAGAATTTATTTATTAAAAAATTGTGTGTTTATTCTTACACGTTTAAACTTCAGTCACTTTCAAAGTACTCTCCATGGGATGCAATACACCTATCGAGATGCTTTTTCCACTGCTCAAAACAGTTTTGAACTTGTCCCTTTAGATGCCTTTTAGTGCCTCTGCTGTTTTTTTGTTTCACCTCTTCCATATTGGCAAAACATTTCCCTGTGAGGACTTTTTTCATCCAGGGAAACAAACAAAAAGTCGCTTGGGGCAAGTTTGGGTAACTAGGGAGGGTGGGATGGGGGTCATGTTGTTTTTGGTCAAAAACTGCTGAACTCTCAGCGGGGTGTGGGCAGATGTGTTGTCATGGTGGAAGAACCAGTTACAACACAGGACGTTTCTTCCACAAATCATGACGCAACTTCCAAAACGTCCAAATAAACATTTTGGTTGACCATTTGATCTGGAGGAACAAATTCCAAGTGTACTACAAGGGGCCCATCCTCAAAAGATAATTCCAGTTTTGGGGAGGTGGCCCCCTTTTGTACAGTTATGTACTCATGACTCCATCCAGTGCTAGTGTATGGACATATATAACAGGGGACCCCTGGGTCTGAGGGTTCAAGAACAAATGAATCCTGGAAGAAGTGAGAATGGAGGATACATCCAAAGGCTGAATGGGAGTTAATGGGATGAAAGTACCAGAGTGAGGGGAACTTCCAGGACAAAGTAAAATCTTTGCAGAAGGAGAGAAAAGCTTTCTTCCAGCTCTTCAAGTGGAAAGATATATGATTTAGTTGAAGAATTGGAAGAAGGGGGCAATGGTGGCAGAAATAGCTGAAAAGCTGGGCAAGGGACCAGTTCAAGACCGGCCTTTGGAGTCCCAGTGGGGGGTGCTGCCTTTTCCTTTAGGCAGTCCTAAGCCCTGTAAGGATTTTAGTTCACAGAGTGGCACAATTAGGCTTATGTCTTAAAAGATTCTGTAACTCAGCCATTCTTAAATCTGGCTCATATTAGAATTATCCAAGGGGTTTAAAAAAATACTGTTGCCTGTTTGCCATCCCATTCCAATAGAATCAAAACCTCTTCAGGGCGGGGTGGGGGAGACTATGCCTCTTGTGATTTAAAAAGCTCCCCCCACCCATGATTCTAACATAAAGCCAGGCTTGAGAACCACAGATACAAATGTTGCAGATGTGGCTTGGTAGAAGCACCTGTCCTAGAGTGGTCCCAGCGTGACTCAGTATGATTCAGTATGACTCAAGGTCATTACCCCAAACCTAATATTTTCACGGATTACATCAATAGAGGTATATTTCCTGAATGAGAGCAGGGGTTGTTTCTCCTCCCTCTGTGTAGACCCAGCACACCTGGAAAGTTTATCTACTTCTCAACATGACATTCAAGGAAGAAATTAACCAAACTGAAATACTCCACAAAGAAGGAAAACCACATTAAAGACTCAGAATGGGAGATGGTGGAAAGCGTAGAGGGATGAAATATCACCTATTGGGTATAATATTCATAGGTAGGGGCGATGGGCACACCTAAAACCCAGACTTTTTTGCCACTATACAATGCATCCATGTAACTAAAACCTGTTTCTACCATCTTAAGCTATTGAAATAAAAAGCAAAAATTGACTGAGTCTGCTGGCTCAAGCCTGTAATTCCAGCACTTTGGGAGGCCGAGGTGAGAGAATCGCCTGAGCTGGGTTTGAGACCAGCCCAGGCAACATGTTGAGACCTCATCTCTACAATAAATTGAAAATTAGTCTGGCATGGTAGCGCGCGTCTGTAGTTCTGGCTACTTGGAAGCCTGAGGCAAGAGGATTGCTGGAGCCCAACAGGTCGACTCTGGGGTGGCTGTGAGCATGCCACTGTACTCCAGCCTTGACGATGGAGTGAGACTCCAACTCAAAAAAAAAAAAGCAGAAATTATCAATAAATAAAAAAATAAAAAGCATTCGGAGATAGCAATGTAAAAAAAAAAAAAAAAAAGCAAACCTGGCATCAAAAGGAATCTAAACCATAATGGGGGAAAATGATCCAAATAGTACCAGATATGTGTAAACTATAGTCAAAATTATCTTTTAAAAAGGATGATACAGAAATCTCTGATATTTATTCAACTAATAAAAATGAAAGCCTACTATGCACTAGTCCTAGGCATTGGGAAAATGGCAGAAAATAATGTAGACAAAAATCCTTGCCCTCGTGTAATTTACACTCAAGTGAAGAATGAAGTTTTCTGGTTCACGTGATCCTTAAGATCAGAATTTTTCACCAAGCTTTGTGATTAGCAGTCAGAATTTGTATATGTTCTAGGCAGACACATTTCAGTTGTAACTTTAGGACATTAAAAGCAGACATCTCTGATAAGCAAAGAGGTCAGCATCTATAGAATTCCAGGAAGGTTGGTCATTGTAGAGTAGATTCAATAATTGAATGGTAAGGATAAAAAAGGTTTAATTAGAAGGAGGATGATGAGTGATCTCTAGAGTCCTTTGCAAAACTGAAAACCACATACAAACTATAGCATTAAATATGATCATGGCTTACAAAGTTTGAGCATTTACTAGGTGCCATAGATTTTGCTGAGTACTTTACTATACATTATCTCACATATTATTCATAACACTCATAGAGATGAAGAGAATGAAATAGTGTCAAACTCTAATTTTTCAAAACTTAAAAAACATGACCTACAAATATGAAATGAAAATTTGTTGAATATTGTAATTGTCTCATTAATTAGTGAGGGAAATGCTATGATGGTAAGATTCCAAGAGCGTTTGAAGAGCTCAGTATTTCTAGGTACATTAATAGGAATGTTAGCAGAGATTGCTACATTAGATACAGAACTGGTAATGTCCTAGAGGAAAAAAACCATCATCATATTTGAGGTTATTTTTTTCCACTGGAGAGAAATTATTTGTATCTTTCTCAGATAAAAGTCTCTAGGTTAACATATACCAGGACTAAGTCTGGAAACTTTATTCAATAGCAAAGCATAAGTTCAACAAAGCACATCGCCTTTACATACTTCTTGAAGGGATCAGTTAGACAATTCCCATATATGATGCTGAAAAACTAGGATTATGTTTTGGTCTTGTTTTTCAAGTTTTGGATGATGTTTCTTGACATTGAACTGAGTAGTTTTTCAGGATTTTCTGGCTAGTAATAGTGAAGCTAGGTCTCCAGGTCAGAGCTCTATCTCCGGATACCTCATATTCGAAGGGGATGAGTAGCAAGTCTTTGGGGAGCTACTGGGCAGAGTCATCTGTACCTGTCACCATTGTTCTTCCTATGTCGAAGTCTGAGCTTGGGTTTTTCCAGTGTGTGTGTGTGTTTTTTTTTTAATTGATTACCAAAACATTTGTAAACCACTCAAAATGAACTTATTCGACTTCTCTTCTTTTGTGTCTTTGAAGGAAGCCAGGCACACCAAACATGATTAATAAGCAGTAAGTAGTTCATTAACCACTTGCTATGATTAACTCTACGACCAAGGCTGTGAAACCCCAGGTAGAAATCTAATTCTTTAGAATTTGTCTCAAAGAGATTTCATCCTCAGATTGGGGGATTTTATTTTGCCATTGTTGTCATTGTTCATTTAGGATGTTGCCATTTCCAAATATGGAAACTGCAGTTGTAAAGAGTCTTCTAATTTTAGAATGGTAATTTTGAGCTCTTAAGGTATAAAGAGGAAGTCCGGTTCTCTACGAAAGGTACTTTGTTCAGTCTCATGTAACTGACTGCAGATTTGATCTCACTGTTTTCTTTTCTTGTGAGTTAATCTTGAGGAAAGATTTCAGCCTTGTGTTTTGGGAATAAATGGAGAAAGCAGCAGTGTGGCTGGCTTAATGTTCCAATAAGGCTTTAGGACAATCTCTGAGTTTAAGGTGATAGGCCCCTATTATATAAAGTTAAGGTAGCAGAAAACTTAACTAGCCACTCAAATAGTTTATTCCAGAGCTCAGGCTAGATGTGAGAGGACATTTTTACTTTTAGACTAGAGAAAAGGTCTGGTATTGCTCCATTAAAAAAAAAAAGAAACTGAAATTTATTTATAGGCACTGTCATAAACACTTTACATGGATTATTTCACTGAAGCCTCAACAATTCTGGAGTTAGATTTGATTGTTGTTCCCATTTCATGAGATGAGGAAACAGGTCCAGAGAGATTAAGCAAGCTAACCAGGGTTTATAGCCAATAAATCACGGAGCTAAGATTAGACCTAGGGAAAGTACACAGTAAAGGAGAGCACCATTCCTACTTTCTAGCCTCCACTGTGGCATTGATGGTCTTGGTAATGCTGGCCAAGTCAGCTCATCTGTCTGGGCCTCCACTTCCTGGTGTAGAATGAAAGGTAGAAACAATTTGGAATGGGTGGTCTCTGGGGCTTTTTCCAACTCTAAAGTTCTCTGATTCTGTAATTGCAGTCTGACCTTAGATGTGCACACTCACCCTTACACACACACACACAGACACACACACACACACACACACACACACGCACAGCTTCCAGGCAAAAATCTAATCCTGTTGAAAGTGCCCATTGTAATTTGATGGGAAACCCAAGGCCCCACTGAATCCTATTATTGACAACAGCCCCCCAGGAACCCACAACACTTAAAATCTGGCAAGCCAGTACTTTAGAATAAACTACTAATGGGGTGTGATTCGGGGGAAGTAAAATGTTAATACCAAAAATAACAAAAAAGGAAAAACAAACAGTTGAAAACAAACACCGCTCTCTTGTTAAATGGTCGCTTTTGTATAATGTTACCTTGACAACTTAGCTATGGCTCTTCAGATATGGGGTTTTTCAGTGTAAAAAATGGGGTATCCTCCACCTACGTTTTGAGATTTCCTCTTGTTTTATAGAAGGAGGAAATGTCAAAGATAGATCACAAAATCCCACAGAATGTATACAGGACATCTTGAAGGAGTGTCATCCAGGAATAATCACAGGTGCTCAGAATTAGGATGCATTCTGATTCAAGATACATTCTTTTCTCCTTTCTGTTTCCCATAACCGTAACACACATTGCACCAGCCTGTAACATATTGAAAGAGGTACACATCAGGTTGCGGGGACAACTCTGAAGAACTGAACCTGTCTGGAAATGCTAAAAATATTGTTCTCCCTCCAGCAATTGAAATTTCGAGCAAAGACTTAGGAAACGGCAGGTAGGGAGATCAAATTAGAATTCACGTCTCTCAGCTGTAATAAGCTTGTTATCAGGACCAGCAAGAGCTCAGGGGGCTGACGGGGGTCAGCTGGGGACTCCAGTGTAAGGAGCAAGTTAAAAAGGGGCGGCGTTGAGTGCAAGGACTTGTCTCTCACATCTAGCACCACAGAGCAGAGCCTGCGCGGAGAATGGCTGAAAAATCCGAGTTGGTTCTAGATGCAGTTTCCTCTCTAGTTGTGAGCGGGAGCCCCGAGGACGCCATGAGCACTGTTGCAGGGGAGTGAGCCTGCATTTGACACATGTGTTTCCCATTGATAGCTGGAGACAGCCCAGTAGCTGCGAGGCGGCCTGACAAAGCCTTATTGAAGTACATGCAGAGTACGGTTTCAAAGCAGTCAGAAAAAGAACGGGAATGCTGTTCAGGAAATTCTTCAGGCATGGGCAGGGACTTGGCTGCAGTTCTGCAGTTGGAAAATCTGACGGGGGCAGCTTCTGAGCACGGGCTGGGCCTGTTCGCCCTTAGCGGGCCCAGTGGCCGCCTCCTTCAGAGCGTCTACGCACCCCAGGATCGTGGAGGATTGTCATCTGCCAGTTTGTGAAACAGACAAGAGAGGTAGGTTACCACTGAGTTCTTGCACCCTCTCTCCACTCTCTGAGCTAGCTGCCTGCCTGCTGTTTCTTTGCAGGCGCTCCTAGTTTTTGACGTGTGCATGTGAACACGTTAGAACTGGATCACATAAATATTTGGTGTGGAGTTCTGATCTGGGCTTTCCCAGCTTCCTTCAAAATCTGATTTTCAGCCGGGCAGAGAGATTTTTTTGAAAGTTAGGTTTTAGCCGGCAACACTATTGTGTAAAGGAAAGTATGTGAATTCCTTGTGCTGTCACCCTGTTCTAACCATCTGTAACTTTTCCTTTCTGCATGGAAACAATTCATTGGCAGGGAAGATAATTTTAGATGAAACTATCTGGGTTCTTTGCTTCACGGGAGTTTTGGGAGGAGAGTTTTTTTTGTTTTTTGGGGTTTTTTAAAAGCAGAAAATGGCTCTCATTTTAGGAGGGAATCTGAGTTTGAAGTTTCTACAGTAGCTCACACTTTCAGAGTGCAAAAGCAAATACGTGTGTATGGGTTCCTAGCGTGTTTTATTTTTGTATGGAATTTTTGACTGTCATTATCTGGGATTTGACTGTCAGTGATATATTTGCCTAGAAATATGCTGGATCAACATTTGCAATTCTGTTTTATTCATTTCCAATTTTTCTCACTGGAAGTAATTTGTAGCTTTGCTCTCAAAAAATACTTGTCTTTTCTGAGACTTAGATAGTAAAGACTAGCAGAAAATAGTAGTTTACTCAAAATCATTGTTAGGAGAGACATATGGTGTAAATTTAATTTTACTGATTGTTTGGTTTTATTTTACACCTTACTGAATAGAATCTATTAAAAAAAATTTAATACCTTTCAGCTGAAGAAGATTCTTAGTTTTTCTCTCTTTAGTTTGGATCTTCCTTATCTACTATATTGTAATTGGGTTGTTTTTCCCTCATAGGAAAACTGTACCTTATTCTATGTATAGCATTTAGAAAACGTATAATATGGCATAATTACATTTCAGAGACTAGGTCAGTTCAGATAAAACTGGGCTCAATCTTACCCTGGCTTTATAATTGCCAGCAAGCAATCTATGACATTTTTTTTTCTAAAAGGAACTTCATCAAGAGTCTGGCTGGGGAAATAGATGAATGAATGGATACTTGAATACTTCTTGAATAACTAAAGAGTGGCTAGAACTCTTGGGGTGTATCTCTATGAAAACAGGTGTGTGTGTATGTGAACTTCAGTGCACTCAAAAGTCTCTGAGCAAGTAACTAATAGAAGACAGTAAGGTAATGGTAGAGGGCTGGGGTTGCTCCTTCCTTCCTCTGCGTGAGACCTAGAAGTTCTCTCCTACTGGTCAAAGGTCAAATTCTCAGCCAGAATTTTTTGGTTTCTCCACAATTTTGTAATCAGAGGAGGAGACTGCGATATGAATGGCAGCAGAATTTCTTATTCTAAGAGATGGCTCAGGAATATTTTCTTATAAATCTCATTTTTGTGTTGAGCTGGGGTGGGAGGGCTTGAAACAGCAGGGCTTGGGGCAAAGAAGGGAGGGCAGGTAGAAGTCAGGATGGACTGTGACTTTTCTTTTTTGTTTTTTTCTAAAGTACCTACTGAGTGAGCAAAATGCCCAGACAGATTAGGAACGGAGATGAACCATAGCCAAGCCCACTGCCAGTGAAGGAGACTTCAGTGAGCTCTGGTGTCATATTCCTCTAAATTTAGTGTATGTCAAGCATTGAGCAGAACAGGCGTGAAATGGCAACTCCAGGTTGCAGGATTATGAAGAGCAGTGCCTGAAACTTGGAAGAAATGCTATAGTTTCTCTCCTTTTTAAAAGTAAAGAGGGAAAAGTCAAGTTCTCTTGACATTTGGGGAAAAAAATGTAGAGAGAGGGAGGAGGATACAGGAGATAAAATCCAGGGCAGACATGGAGGCAGTGAGGGTGGAGGGAGGAGACCTTGACTCCAGTGAAACCAGAGACAGCGAAACCACCAGGCACTGATTTGTTGGACTGGCAGTGTGGAGCCCCCCACCACAAGCCCACGGCCTCCATGGAGAGAATTGTTTTACCCTCTTCACCACAGGAGAAAGCATGATCAGCCTGCCCTGCCTTCTGGAAGTAATCAGGAAGCATATTTGGTAAGAATGGCATCACCCGAGGGTTCAGATTTCCTAAGCAAGGAGGGGGCAGGCTCTTAGGCCTTATTTTTAACCTGTATTTGTTCCTTGTGGAGACATTCATGCTGGGAGTGTTGAGTGATGGGACCAGGTGGAGATAGTGAGTGGCCCCAGGGAGCAAAGCTTTCTCAGGGCCCTGCCCATGGTCACTTTATTACTAAGGCAAGCTCTCTTTCTTTTTTGAGTTGAAGTCTCACTCTGTCACTCAGACTGGAGTGCAGTGGCACGCTCTCGGCCATCGCAGCCTTGACCGGCTGAGCTCCAGTGATCCTTCCACCTCGGCCTTCCAAGTAGCTGGAACTACAGGCGCACGCTACTACGCCCAGCTCATTTTTTTGATTTATTGTAGAGATGAGATCTCACCAAGTTGCCCAGGTGGGTCTCAAACAGGCGGGCTCAGGCAATTCACTCACCTCGGCCTCCCAAAGCATGGGATTACAGGCTGAGCCACCGAGCCTGGCCAAGACAAACTCTTGAAAGGGAATACAACGTGTTCTATATGCTTTATTCTGATGAAGACATTTCTTTAATGTTTTTATTTTGTTAGAGACAAGGTAGTGTTCTGTCGTCCAGGCTGGAGTACAGTGGCACAATCATGGCTCACTGCAGCCTCGAACTCCTGAACTCAAGGAATCCTCCTACCTCAGCCTCCCAAGTAACTTGGAGTACAGGCACATACCACCATGCCCAGTTAATTTAAGTTTTTTTTTGTTTTTTATAGAGACAGGGTCTAGCTATATTGCCCAGGCTGGTCTCAAACTTCTGGGCTCAAGTGATCCTCCTGCTTTGGCTTCCCAAAGTGCTGGGATTACAAATGTGAACCACTGCACACAGCCAGTTTTATTTTTTATTAAAAAAAAAATTATCCAAGGGAATGCATGCCACATTGCACACTGTTGGTTGTATGGCCTGAATATCCCAAATAAAAAAAATATGAAATCTGAAATATTCCTAAATTGGAAATGTTTCACATACCAATATAATGCTCAAAGGGAATGCTCATTAGAGCATTTTGGATTTTTAGATTTTCAGATATGGGATGCTCAACAGTAAGTATAATACAAATATTTCAAAATCTAAAATCAGAAGCACTTCTGGTCTCAAACATTTTGGATAGTCTCTGAAGCCACACCTGAGGGTGGGGATACTTGGCGCAGAAGTAAGGTTGAGAGAGAGAGGAAAGGTTAAGGTGGTCAGAAATCTTGGAATCCTGACTCCAGTCATCTCTGGATATCGATTTTCTCGTCTGTAAAATGGCATTGAGTTTCTATTTCTCACAACCTGTGATTTTTATAATTTAAGACTATCTCTGGCTGGGTGCAGTGGCTCAACCCTGTAATCCCAGCGCTTTGGGAGGTTGAGGTGAGGGGATTGATTGAGCCCACGGGTTCGAGACCAGCCTGGGCAACTTGGCGAGACCTTGTCTCACCAATAAATAAAAAATTAGCCAGGGGTGATAGGGTGCACCTGTAGTCCCAGCTACTTGGAAGGCTGAGGCAGAAGGATCATCTGAGCCCAGCAGGTCAATGCTGGGTGGCCGTGAGTGACTTCAACCTGGGCAATGGAGTGAGACTCCAACTAAAAAAAAAAAAAGACTGTCTCTTTGTCTTCCTTTCTGAAGGCTGAGCATCTTGAAGTATTTCACCCATCCCTCCATCTTTCCCTGTACTTTTCTCTTTACTTGTCTCTACACATATTTCAGTTAACCTCCTGATAAAAACATGGCTCTCTGAACTCAGCTCCAGTCAGAAATATGATTGGTCAGGCATCTGACCAGTGTATATTTCATGCTGGGGACACCATACATTTATTAACCACAGGGGAAGAGAGTAATTATAGAGAGAGTGTGATTATAGGTGCAAAGAGCAAGAAAGAAACATGGAGGGTGAGATCATCTTATAGCAGAAGAAAAGTGGTCATTTTGTGAACTGCACTCTGACTCTGAGTCAGATCCAGACTGGGACATTAGCCTTGAGATCTTAGGCAAGTTATATCATCTCCATGAGCCCCGAACTTCTAATTTCTGAAATGGAGTAATAAAAGTATCTCCCTCATAGAGTGGTGTGAGATTGTGCCCATAATGCACTTAGCACAGTCCCTTGCACACAGCAAGCACTTAAATAAATCAGATATGCGTCAACTGGGGGTGCCAAAAAATGTATTCACATTTTAAACAATGTTAAGAGGTGTTTGCTGTACTCAGAAGTGTCTGAATGCTGATGGTAACCACTTTGAGTACCTCTTGTAATTGCAGAAGTCAAAGATGACTTCTGTTCATCTTATTGAATACAGTTTTTTTTTTCTTAAAATTTAAAATGTGTATACATTTTTTTCTGCTATCCTTTGTAGTTAATATTAATTGAGATAGCATCAGACAAACTGACAAAGAACAAAACAGGCAGATCAAGACAGAACAAAGAGTTAAGATGATCAACAAAGGAGAGGATTTTTACCCTGAATTGTCCAGGCTGCTTTTTCTCCATTGCCCAACTTTCTCCAGAGATTGCCTGGTTCCCTCTGCTTCACCTTTGCTGCCATGCAGAAAGGTCTTCATTATCGTCTCACTTTCCTACTGTTGGGTGTGAACCACCTCATATAAAGGAAACGGTGTAAGCTGTAGCCCCTGAACTGCCTCCCAGACAGGTCTGCGGAACTAGGGGAGGCACGTGTCACCATGGTTCACTTAGTGTATAAATCCTGTGAGATTGGTTTGCTCAGAAAGCTTTTCTGGTGGTTATATTAATGGAGCTTGGGGTATGTAGGTAGATACAGAGGGAATTGCTTTATTCTTCTTTTTCACTGATAGAGCAATGGCACCTATTAGAGCAAACACAATTCCCTGATATAAACTATATTGCCAGGGATTAGATACTCCCTCCTTGTTCGGATCACTTTTCCTTGCCAGGGTTGATAGGATCAAACTCTCTTGTGAACACCCTGACTTCCAAATAATATATTGTTAATGCCTGGAAACCCTGCTGTCACTTGCTGGGGTTGAAGTATGCAGCCACTGAAACTACTTTCGTTGAGTTCAGAATAAATATCAGGGTTAGCCTTCTTCTCCAGGAAAGTCATTTTGGTTTTACTAACCTGATTGGACTTGTAGGACGGGGCATGGCAGACTCAATGAAAGAAGATTACTCAAGAGCAGGGAACAGAGCCATGCAGTGGCCCTCTCATTCCTGTTCTTGCCTATGGTTGACTTCTCTCCTCTCTCTTATTCCATGCTCTTTCTAACTCTTTCCCTCTATTTTTTTATTCTGTTCCATCCACCCACTGTGAGTTTCTTTCCTGATTGTTATGAGCTTACCAAAGTCATTACCTGCTTCCCTCAGGGGTCAGGAGTATTGGTAATAGACCAGAGACTGGACAGCATAAAGTTTTGCCATGTAATGACAAACATTAACTCTTAAAGTTGGCCATGACCTTCAAAAGTTTGTGACCTCCTCTTTGTCTTGGACAAAGTTACTACTGATGTTTCCAGGCTGATGATTCATACAGCAAGTCATAAACTGGTAACCCAAAAGCTTGGCCTGACAAAAAATGGTTTTTAAATTTTTAATTGATTTAGTTACAAAACAATTTTTTTCTTTTTTTTGAGTTGGAGTCTTGCACCATTGTCCTGGCTGGAGTGCAGTGGCATGCTCATGGCCACCCCAGCATCAACCTGCTGGGCTCCAGTGATCCTTCTGCCTCAGCCTTTCAAGTAGCCAGAACTACAGGCTCATGCTACCACACCTGGCTAATTTTTGATTTATTGTAGAGATGAGATCTCACCAAGTTGCCTGGGCTGGTCTTGAACCTGCGGGCTCAGGTAATCTGCTTGCCTCAGCCTCCCAAAGTGCTAGGATTACAGGCTGAGCCACCGAGCCCGGTCTAGTTACAAATCATTTAAACATCCTAAGATAGCATATAAAAATCTAGATATCTAAATAATCCAGAGAAGACTGAAGATGGGCATTCTTGGTCTGATTCTCATGGTGCAGTGGTTGGTGGGCTCTGGGCAGCTCCAATTCCTTTGTAAGGGCATATGCCCACTTCATTTCTTGACGTACCTTGACACACCTTCCTGACCAGTAGGTGTTTATATTAGTTAGCTCTGTTTTTCTTAAGAATTTTTCATCTGAACCACAGAAGGTAGACAATGATTTTTGAGTGGCTGTTTTCTTAGTTCTCTCAAAGGAGGCACAGAGTGCCATTCTAGGTGCATAGGAGAAAAGTTAGGGCATAATTAAGTTATGACTTTATTCTCTCAGAGGATAGTGTTGAGATAGGCTAAGTACCTTTTGAAAAATAGTGTGGGGCCAGGCTCAGTGGCTTAGTCTGTAATCCCAGCATTTTGGGAGGCCAAGGTGAGTGGACTCCTGTGCCCATGAGTTTGAGACCAGCCCAGACAACTTGGCGAGACCTCGTCTCTACGATAAATAAAAATTAGCCGGGCATGGTAATGCGTGCCTGTACTTCCAGCTGCTTGGAAGGTTGAGGCAAAAGGATTACCGGAGTCCAGCAGGTCCACGCTGGGGTGCCCGTGAGTGTGCCACTGCTCTCCAGGCTGGGTGACAGAGTAAGACTCCAACTCAAAACAAAGCAAAAAAAGCAGTGTAGGGGAGCATGGTGGCCAAGAACCCATGTCTCAAAGTTAGACTTTCTTGGAATAACCATCTCCTAGGATTGTAGCTAGGATTCAACACTTTAAATGTGATAGAAATCAGAACAGTCACTGTCTCTGGGCATGGGGGTTGATTTAAAAAGGGGCATGAGAGAACTTTCTAAAGTGATGGAAATATTCCATATCTTGCTTGAACATTATTTACAAAGATGAGCAGATCCGTAAAATTCCTTGAGCTATATGGTTAATATCTGTGTATTTCGCTAGAAGTAAATTATTACCTCCATAGACATACATGAAAGCATGCAGAGTGCTTAGCAAAATGCATAATAACCTTTAGCTATTGTTATCATGCTTGTTTCTGGAAATTTCGATTATAAAAATGGATAAAATGACCCAAAATGAGATGATGAGCATTTCCTTTGCAACCATAGATTTTACTGCAAGCATTTGAGAGCCCAGATAACAGCTAAAGCTTCTTGCCAAAGATAATTGTCAAGGGAAAACTACTGGATCAATGCTAATTTTATGGAGCGATTGAATCACTATAGAAGGATAGGCCTAATTTGTTGTAGCTGTTTTTCATGATGCTGTAAAAATTTATGGGTTTCAGAGACATATCAAAGATGGTTTATTACCTGGGAGAAAATGTCTGTGCTTAGAGTAACTTGCATCTTGACTAGTCACCCAATATTTATTCGATAATTTAAAAATTAATATCCATGTTGGGAACTTCTAGCTGAAACAATCACAAAATAGGATTTTAATTAGTAATCACACTGTGATAACCAATTATTTGCATATACCTAAAAGCTTTTAACACAAAAATTGGGAGAGCAGTTTTTTGGCCAAGTACTCTGGGTTCAAATTTTTGTTAAGTCTTTAATAAGTAGAGTGGTTTTGATTTGGGGCAGGTTATTTGATCTCTCTCTCTCTCTGTCTCTCTGTCTCTCCGTCTCTCTTTCTCTCTTGAGTTGGGGCTCTCATTCTGTCACCCAGACTGGAGTACAGTGGTGTGATCACAGCTTGCCACAGCCTTGACTTCCTGGGCTCAGGTAAACCTTCTGCCTCAGCCACCTGAGTAGCTGGGACTACAGTTGTATACCACCCTACCAGCTAATTCTTAGATTTTTTTTTTTGTAGCAATGAGGTCTCACTATGTTGCTCAGGCTGGTCTTGAACTCCTGAACTATAGCAATTTCCTTGGCCTCCCAAAGTGTTGGAATTACAAACATGAGCCACTGCACTTGGCCTAACCTCTCTTTCTTAGTTGGCTCACCTGTAAAATAGAAATAATGATAGTACCTGAGTGTCTGTGAGGATTACATACATGTCGAATAGTGTCTTGCACATAGCACTATTATATATTTATTGTCATTTATGTGTGGTTTGTTAGGAAACTGACTTTTTTGCAATTTGTCTTGAATTTTGTTCAAAATGCATGTGTATAGTGGTTGATGAAAGTGATATGAAATAGACGTTCAAGTAGAAAGGACTGAAACCTGGAACTTATAGGAAACATACTGGTTTTCAGTTTAGCTGACTTTGGCTTTGTTACTACCTTATTCTGTGACTTTGATTAAGTCACTTCACCTCCCTAGGCCTTGTTTTCTCATCTGTTAAATAAGGATTTGGACTTTATATTGTCTGTGTGTCCCTTTAGGCCTTGTGATCTCAAGTATTTGAGTCATGTTCATTATTATTTTATTGTACAGCTTGGTCCCCAAGTCACAGAAGAACTCTAGTAGCTCGACTATGATTGTCATTATCTGGTTGTGGTCAGAACCATCCATGGGGATTTAAAAAGCACAGGCCTTGTACCACGCAGGGTAGCTGGTTTGCTGAGAGGTCTTCTGCTCCTGTGAAGAAAACTGGCCGTAGACGTGGCCATGGTGTTGTACTGGCAGCATTCTCTGCATGTGAAAATGACAACATTAAGTCTGTGACCAGGTATTTCCAATGGTTTTTTTCCTGTCTAAGGGTGTTCAGTTCACATATTCTTTTCCGGTCCTCAACTCCCAACATCAGCGTCCAGGTTCGTTTTATGCAGAGCCAAATCTTCAACAACTCTCTCCATTCCTTCAAGTCTTTGCTAAAACTTTACCTTCTCCGTGAAGTTGACCGTTGCTGTCCCATGTTTTTAAAAAATTGAACCAGGCTGAGCATGGTGGCTTAAACCTGTAATCCCAGCACTTTGGGAGGCTGAGGTGAGGGAATTGCCTGAGCCCATGGGTTCGAGAACAGCCTGGGTAACTTAGTGAGACCTCATCTCTACAATAAATAAAAAAATTAGCCGGGCATGGTAGCGTGTGCCTGTAATTTCAGCTACTTGGAAGGCTGAGGCGGAAGGCTCGCCTGAGCTCAGTGAGTGGATGCTGGGGTAGCTGTGAGCATGCCACTGCACTCCAGCCTGGGCAATGGAGTGAGACTCCAACTCAAAAAATAAAATTAAATTAAAAATTAAAAAATATTTGAACTCCTTCCACTCTGTAGCCCCTGGTACTATGGATCTTTTTCACTTTTTTTTTTTTTCTTTTCCTGCAGGCAGGAGGAGGGCGTCTTTTTCTTAAAGCACTGATCATCTTGTGACATAGTATAATATATTTTGATTTTCATGGTGTTTATCTGTCTCTCCCATCACTACCTCCTACCACTGCCATGAGATCAGGGATCTCTGTTTTTACTCATTGATGTATCCTGGATGCCTAGAACAGTACCATGGGAGGACCTGAAGGAAGACACATATTTGGCAGGTGGTGGCAGTGTTAATGCCCTTTTAACTACATTCCACTCTAAATACACCTCCATGGTAATTCTAGATAGCTTATATTGTATTCAGGGAAAGCTAAGCTTTGCCTAACTCTGTAATGGAGAGAAAATTGGGACCGAATTTGAGTTCAGGCTCTAACTGACTTACAAATTAGGGGTCTTTGAGAAGTTTCCTGCTTTCTTTAGGACCTCGATATCTTCATTTATGAAATAGTTTTAATTAGGTTGATCTCACAGAGTGCTGTCAGGAATGTATGCACTTATATATCTGAAGATGCCTCATGTGAATGTGTGTGTGTGTGTTTCACGAATGTTTCTGTCTGAAAGTACCTCAACGAACAGACACCTTACACACCATCTCTAAGATGGTAAGAATATATGTTCATAAGGATACTGAAGTATTTTGTGGTTCATCAAAGGTAACGTATTTTAAACTTAAGCATAAGGCATATTAAAATTTGTGGAGCACTTTGATCATAATATATATTAAAAACTGTACACACTTTGACCTAGCAATCTAGTTTCTCAAGCCTTGTCTGAGAGGTGTATACGGACATATGTGAAACATATATGTGCCATGCCCATGGCCTTCAAGAACACTTCCATGCTGCAGACTTAAAGACATAAGTCTCAAGGCCCAGTCTTCTTGACCCTGAAATCCACGCTCGTTTCCAAGTGCCTTTGCGACACTACCCCCTTGAAGTCTTGCATGTTTCTCAAAGGTAACAGAATTGCCTGTGCCCCTCCCCCTCCCCATTCTCTTCCTGCCCCTGGAGCCACCTGCTCCCCGACCATTCTTCATACTGACAAATGGCGCCCTCTTTCCTCTGGCTGCTGTCACATGACCTTGGGGTTCGCCTTGACTTCTGTCCTTTCTCACTCCAAGTCTCAGGCAGCAGTTAATCCTGTTAGGTCTACTCTCCCAAGAGATTCCAAATACAGGAGTCCCCACCTTCTCACCCACGTCTCTGCAGGCCTGGGCCCTGTCCCCCTCTCCGATCAATGGCAGTAGTCACAGGACTCTGCTCGCCATACCTCGTCCTCTGCAGCCTATTCCCTAGAGAACAATTAAAGCAGAAATTGGATCGTCTCATTCCCACACCTCGGTTTGTCAGTTGTAGCTGTCACAGTCAGTGTGATACCTGAGGTGTTTTGCTTAGTTTTGTTTTGTTTTGAGTTGGAGCCTCACTTTGTCACTCAGGCTGGAGTGCAGTGGCACACTCACAGCTACCTTAGTGTTGACCTGCTGGATGCCGATGATCCTCCCATCTCAGGCTTCCAAGTAGCTGAAACCACAGGCATGTGCTACCACGCCTGGCTAATTTTTGATTTATTGTAGAGACGAGGTCTTGCCACGTTGCCTGGGCTGGTCTTGAACCCGTGGGCTCAGGCAATTCACTCACCTCAGCCTCCCAAAGTGCTGGGATTACAGACTGAGCCACCAAGCCCGGCCATGAGGTTTTTACCATAAGATCCTATGTGCTCCCCCTTCTGCTTGAGCCCAAGCTCATTTTCAGACATTGTCTCCCAGTTCTCTCTGATCTAGCCTTGGTATGTGTCCCCCATGCCAGGTCCCGACCCCAGCCTCAGGGCCTTTGTACTTGATGGTGTTTTCTCTGACTGTAGTGCTTCCCCCAATGTTCTCAAGCATTATTCTCTTGCTTGTTCAAGTCTTGTGCTCAAATCTTCATAGCAGACAGACTTTCCCTGTCCAGCCCTTAAACAGAAGCTCCCCAATACTATATCCTGCTGCTGTATTTTTTTCTTCATAAGACTAATCCCCAGTAATAAATACTGAAGGTTACATGTTGATTTATCATTTCCTCCACAAGAATGTAAGGTCTGTCAGGTGGGCAGCACACGATAGTACGCGGTGTGTATTTACTGGTTTAAATCATCCTTGGTAACAGGAAATTACTAGAAACAACTTCAGTGTTCTGCTCTGAAGAGTGTGTTAAGTTAAATATCGTATATTCAGGCCAGATGCAGTGGCTTAAACCTGCAATCCCAGCACTTTGGGAGGCCGAGGCAAGAGGATTGCCTGAGCCCACGGTTTCAAGACCAGCCTGGGCAACATGGTGAGACCTTGTCTCTACAATAAATTAAAAAAAAAAAAAATTAACCAGGCGTGGTAGCTCATGCCTGCAGCCCTCCCCCCACAGAGGTAACCACTATTACTAGCTTTTTTCTGATCTTTATAGAAGTATTCAGTACATATGCAAGCTTTCTTCAAGATATATGTTCAATGCATATACATGCTTAGGTTTTCCCTTTTTACACAAAGAGCATATTTTAAGCAATGCTAAACCTAACTTGGTCCACTTAACATAGCTAAGTGATAGACCCATAAAAAAATACAGAAATCTACTTTTTTATATTTATTTATTGAGTCAGAATCTCATTCTGTCGCCCAGGCTGGAGTGCAGTGGCATGATCACAGCTACCACAGCCTTGAGCCACTGGGCTCAGATGATCCTTCCACCTCATCTTTCAGAGTACCTGGAAATACAGGCATGCACCACCACACTTGGCTAATTTTTTTGATTTATTGTAGAGATATAAGTTTCACCATGTTGCCTGGACTGGTCTCAAACTCCTGGGCTCACCAAAATATTGGGGTTATCAGTGTGAGTTGTCATGCCCAGCCAGAAATCTATTTTTTTAACAGCTGGATTTTCAATTATATGGATGTAAGGTTTTTGTTTTTGTTTTTGTTTTTGTTTTTTAGTTGGAGTCTCACTCTATCGCCCAGGCTGGAGTGCAGTGGCACACTCACAGTTACCCCAGTGTCGACCCCCCAGTCTCAGGCGATTCTTCTGCTTCAGCCATTCAAGTAGCTGGAACTACAGGCACGTGCTACTATGCCTGACTAAATTTTTTATTTATTGTAGGGACGAGGTCTTACCATGTTGTCAGGCTCGTCTCGAACCTGCAGACTCAGGCAATCCTCTTGCCTCAGCCTCCCGAAGTGCTGGGATTATAGGCTTGAGCCACCGTGCCCGGCCTATAAGAAAGACTTTCTTAACTGTATGTTCTTTAATTCCTTTAAATACATTCGCTTGTTTAGTTTTTTTCAATAACAGTTGTTCCACACATATTCCAATATTTGGAATGCCTAAGATATGGAGAACCTAACTATTAGATGAATGCAAATATTTGCTTGAAAAGAAGGTGCCATGCCTGGGCTGTTTCACACAAATGGGCACCTTTTTGGATGAATTTTATTTTTTAAAATGTTGATTATTACATCAAAATTAAAAGAGATGATGTTGTTACAATTGTCTAAATTGTGCCAGACATTTTTGATCCAAGACTAATGCCTTGTGTGGATGGCTGAGTAAAAACAAGCCTTGAAAGCAAATAGTTTTAAATCAGAGACCTCAAAATTAACGTGACTAATGGCTGACTGTGTACATGCCAGGATTATCCACAATGCCTCAGGTTCCACAACAAACTCTGGATACTGTCATGAGCCTGGGAAGAAACCTATGCCTACTATTTATATAAACTTATTACAGTCTAATAGTTGCATAATTCATGTTTACTTTTCAACTTACCTGAAATTTTAACATGTAGTATCACCAAAAACACTTAGCTTACTTGGTTTGTACTTGGGTTGTACTGCTAGTCTTATCTCTAAATTATTAATAGATAGCATAGTTATTAGCCTTGCCATATTTTTGTCTTCTCCTTAATATAACCTAGGAGGTATACTCTACCTCTTTCTAGAAGCTTATCTCACCATCTCCTCTAAGCTCATTCAATTCCAGCCCTTGAACTTGAGCTCTAGGCCATATTGCTTGCTGTGCCCTCTGCTTGAAAGACTGTCCCTACCCCAGGCCTCACATTAATTTTCAGCTTGTGAAAATGGCCTTCCATGACCACAGTGAGCCACCCTGTAATCTCTATCATGTGGCCCTCTTTGTTTCCTGTCACCTGACTTTAATTCTAGGGGTTTCATCCATTTTCTTGTTTATTGTTCAGCTCTTCGAAAATCTTAGCTTGATAAAAAGCAGAATATTATCATTCTCATCCTTTTAGAGACCTGTATATCTTCATGACCTATTGGCACATAATAGTACATGGTCAAAAATATTTTTTCTAGCCTGGTGTGGTGATATGAGCATGTCACCCCAGCTACTCAGGAGGCTGAAGTGGAAGGATCGCTTGAACCCAGGAGTTTGAGGCTACAGTGAGCTATGGTCATCACATCACTTTATGCCAGCCTGGGTGACAGAGCAAGACTCATCTCTTAAAAAAAAAAAAAGATACTGTTGGACAACCCTTTTGGGTCCCCTCCCACTGGGGGAGCTTTTCTGTCCTCTCAATAAATCCTCCTTTAAAAAAATATATTGTTGAAAAAATAGATTGGGATCCAGGGTTTCCTTGAAGACCAGCTCTGTGCTTTGCCATGTCTCTTTCCCCATGGTATTAATTAAACATAACTTCACTCATAACACCCCCATGAATTTTTTTATGGACCAAAAGATTATGAAGCCTGGTGGGTAGCATAATTGAGCAAGCATTAGTAAAATGCCTACCCATGCTCCTTCTTGTTCTCAAATCTACCTTATTTTAGTAGAGTTGATCACAGCCCATAACAGTTTACAGGTCAAAAAAGGAAAATCATCAGGAAACTTGAAGGCATTGATGTGTTTTTAGAAAGTTTACTGATTTTTAAAAAAATCATTCCTGGAAACATAATGTGTTTTTGCACAGCAGATTGATAATATAGATATAAGGTAAGCACTGTAACTATTTTCCAAATAGCTCTCTTATTTGGAGAAAAAAATAAGAAAGCATTTGTTCCTATACAGAAGGGCCCTGCTAGAACAAAAATGCAGAGAGAAAATGATGACATCTTCTAATAGTATTAGAATGTATACTTGTCCTCACAAAGTACCACCTGTGTCTGGTTCTGCCCTGAGACCATCCATGATTCCTAGATGTTCCAGTGAAATGTAGGAAGAGGAACAATAAGAGGTTTTCTCGGTAGCCATTTGATATCTATCAGATATAGAAAAGGAAGTCAGCATTGTATGAAATGAATGACCATCTGAGTATGATCAGGCCAGGTTCTCTGTTAAGGTGTTAAGGATTTGTTAAAGAAGTGGGATTCAGCCACTGCTTTGTTAAACTCTGGTGTGTCCACATGGCTCTTTGTGCTATGGATACCATGTTTCCTACCTTTGGCCTCTTCCCCTACCTTGGGGAGGTTAATCTTCTCTCTCTTCTCTCTCTCTAATTTACTTTCTAAATAAACTATATTTTCTAATCTAAAAAAAAAAAAAAAAGAGCAGTGGGATTCATTACTTTGAAGCTCAGTGCAGCTTTCTTTATTAGAGACAATGACTAGGTCCAGGTATCACTTAGGCTGGGTCTGGTTCAAGGATCCTTATAACAGTTTCACAGTGAGTATGGGATTTATACAAAGGTACAAAACTCCTGTGACTGATGTTGGACCCTTATGGGGCTAATGGAGAAAGCTGCATGGACAGCAGAAAGTCAGTGAGGTGTTGGTAGTAGGTGCAGTGGCAGAAGAGACACAGGGCCTCACACAGCGTAGGACACAAGTCCAAGTCATGAAATGGATCCTTTCCTTGAGACTGTCACATTGAATTAATGTCAGGCCTTGATTCTGTCATGTTATGTGGTTCCAGGTATGAACATTTGAATGCCTGAGACCATGAGACTACAGCTCTCAAAACCATGCTTCACTCATATGACCATCTAGAAAGACCTTTTTTTGAAACTCCACATCTAATATATCTGGCATCTCTTTCTTTAGATCATCATTGTGGATGGTTGTTTCATGACATTGTTATGGCTCCTGGTAGCTTCTTCCAAGAAGAATGATGAAGCAACAGGAATTCTTTTGGAAATATAATCCTATTGCATTCTTTGTAGACGAAACAGATTATCTTTAAGTCAACTGGATTTGTTAATAAACAGGTGAACACTGAAAATAGCCTCATGAAATAGAGTAACACTTTAAGGTTAAGCCTTCTTAGCATGTGCCCTTTTAAGGGCGAAGTTGCATACATTTTTGTTTCTTTACTTCTGATATTATAGCCATTGCCTTATTACTAGAGGGTAAAATTTTCCAATTTAACACGGGCTTGATTTTTATACATTTATTCATTCAACGTTTATTATTCATGAACAAGGCTCAGTTTTGCATGTGCATGTATGCACATGTTGGGTGTTACTGTACTTCAAGGAGGTTTTAAATACTTTGGAGATTTTAGGCTATATTCAGAAAGATGACATACATCACTGTAAAAAGGTGTTACTCAACAATGTAAAGATATACCCAAAGACTGGTGGAAAATGCTACTGTTTTATGATCCTTAAGAGAGAGGTATATTTAGAGATGGGCTTCTTTTTAAAATGCACATGCTCAGCTGGGCTCGGTGGCTCAGCCTGTCATCCCAGCACTTTGGGAGGCCGAGGTGAGTGGATTGCCTGAGCCTGCAGTTTCAAGACCAGCCTGGACAACTTGGTGAGACCTCACCTCTACAATAAATCAAAAAAATTAACTAGGCGTGGTAGCACGTGCCTGTAGTTTCAGCTACTTGGAAGGTTGAGGCGGGAGTATCACTGGAGCCCAGCTGGTCGACACTGGGGTGGCCATGAATATACCACTGCACTTCAGCCTGGGTGACCGAGTGAGACTCCAACTCAAAAAAAAAAAAATGCACTTGCTTTGCATACCGAATAGAGGAGCATGTTATACTGGTAGAGATTCATTTTGTTGAATTACTCAAATTGGGAGTATTTTGTATGCATGATTGTAATAGAGGATGGGATACAAATGCTCGTTAATTATCATCCAACAACACACATTTATTTAGTAAGTCTGGTAGTCTAGGCATTGCTAGACACTTCTTAAAATTATAAATCAGGCCAGGCACAGTGACTCAAGCCTGTAAGCCCAGCACTTTGGGTGGCCGAGGCAAGAGGATCACCTAAGCTCAGGGGTTTGAGACCAGCCTGGGCAACTTGATGAGACCTCATCACTACACTATATCAAAAAATTTAGTCGGGTGTGGTAGCACACGCCTACCAGCTACTTGGAAGGCTGAAGCGGAAGCATTGCCTGAGCCTAAGCAGGTTGACGCTGGGGTAGATATGAGTGTGCCACTGCACTGCAGCCTGGGCGACAGAGTGAGACTCTGACTAAAAAATATATATACATATATAAATAAGTCAGATTATCACATCCTTATTTTAAGTACTGCCGTGGTTTTTCACTGCCTTTTCCATAACATCTGAACTTCTGGCTGAGGTCTCCAAGACCCAGCATCATCTGACTCCACGCAACTTTTCAATCCATTTCATGCCGTCCCTACATCACAAGGCACAATCCCATCATGCTGGCCTCTTGTGCTTTGGGGTCTTTGCCTTTACTTTCTTTCCTCTGCCTGGGACACTTTTTTCTACCCCAGTCTTTACTTCGTGGTCTTCTTATCCTTCTAGTCTCAGCTTAAATGTTACATCATCAGAGTTCCCCCTGGATCAGCTAAGTAAAGTATCTTCCATCCTGTGATGCTCTCTCTAACATTACCAGATATAGTTTGGTATAAGCAATTAACACCATTCATTTTCTTTCTTTATGCATTTACAGTGTTCATCATTCCCCCACCATCTGGACTGTGAGTTTCACAAAGGCAGGGTAACTCTTCTTACTTGCTGTATCTTGAGAACTTGGTACAGGATATGGAACATGATCCACTCTGTGTAATGATTTGTTGAGTGAGTAGATGAATGAAAGATATTTAGATAGGTGCAATTTGCAATGATCCTCACAGACATACACAGTGAAAGTATGACATTGAACATTGTCTATCAGAGGCGAAAGATAATGCTGACTCATAAACTTGAAAGAAGCAGAGAAGAGAGTTTGGAAAGACAGATGGTAATCAGACATGTAGAAAAAGAACCCTGGGACTACAATGTCATGAATGCCAAAGAAAGATGATGTTTATAGTGGGAGGGAAAGTTGGCACTGCCCAAAGTTTCAGAAGGTCCAAAGAAAATGAGCATTAAGAATAGTACTCTGAATTTTTATCAGTGGTATGTGAAAGGGTCATTTCTGTAGATGGATGAGAATGTGAGATTCCTTGGGCTAACCAAGGATCTAGTAGCCCTGAGCATTAATTAGAGTAAAATAAAGAAATAAGTAAGAGGATAATAGAGAGAAAAATGAGATTCATGAATACCATGGAGACATGCAGGTGTTGTTCCAGATCACCACAATAAAATGAATATGATAATAAAGTGAATCACACAAATTTGGGAGCTTCCAAGTACATATACAATTTTTGTTTGCACTCTATTGTAGTAAGTGTATGGTAGCATTATATCTAAAAAAAAAATGTACATACTGAAATTAATACTTTATTGTTAAAAAGTTCAAATAATCATCTGAGTCTTCAGTGAGTTGTAATCCTTTTTGCTGGTGGAAGGTTTTTGCCTCACTGTTCCTTCCTACTAATTTATCAGGATAGTGCTTGCTGAAGGTTGGGGTAGTTGCGGCAATTTCTTAAAATAAGATGACACTGAAGTATGCTGCTTTGATTGACTCTTCCTTTCATAAAAGATTTTTCTGTACCATGTGATGCTGTTTGATAGACTATTACCCACAGTAGACCTTTCAAAATTGGAGTCCATTCTCTCAGACCCTGCTACTGCTTTATCAACTAAGTTTATGTGATATTGTCAATCCTATTCTGTCATTTCAACAGTGTTCACAGCATCTTCACCAAGAGGTGACTCTCTCTCAATAAACCACTTTCTTTGCTAATCCATAAGAAGCACCTCTTCCTCTACTCCAGTTTTCTCATGAGATGACACAGCAATTCAGTCACATCCTCAGGTTCCCCCTCTAATTCTAGTTCTCTTGCTATTTCTACCACATCTGCAGTTTCTTCCTTCACTGAAGTCTTAAACCCCTCAAAGTTATTCTTGAGAGTTGGAATTAACTTCTTCCAAATTCCTGTTAATGTTTCTATTTTGATCTTCTCCTATAAATCATGAATGTTCTTAACACATTCACAGTTGACAAATTTTTCACTTTCCTAATACTGCGATCAGGTGAAAATTTAAAAAAATCTGAAGCTGGTTGCCAAAACTTCGTCATTAAGCACAAATGAAACGGTCATTTCTAAATTGTCACCTTTTTCACAATGCAGCTGAAAGTGGCAGACATATCTATTATTTGCCTCAGATACCTCCCTGACTAGCATTCCAAACTTTGTATTTTTATTTGGATTATATAGATTTGAATTATATAGGTTTTTTTCATTTACATTGCATCATTATATCACTTCCATAAATAAGTTCACTGGATTCACCTTTGACCTCGGAAATCTCATCAGCGTATACTTCTTCATTTTCCATAATTATGGTAAATTATTATTATTATTATTTTTGAGTTGGAGTTTCACACCATTGCCCAGGCTGTAGTGCAGTATACCCATGGCCACCCCAGCGTCGACCTGCTGGACTCAGGCAATACTTCTGCCTCAGCCTTCCAAGTAGCCAGAATGACAGGCATGTGCTACTACTCCCAGCTACTTTTTTATTTATTGTAGCAATGAGGTCTCACCCAGTTGCCCGGGCTGGTCTCGAACCTGCAGGCTCAGGCAGTCCACTCGCCTCGGCCTCCCAAAGTGCTAGGATTACAGGCTAAGCCACTGAGCCCAGCCACAAATAAGTTTCTTAAATAATAAAACTTGAAAGTTGAAATTTCTCCTTGATCCATGGGCTGCAGAATGGATGTTGTGTTAGCAGGTGTGAAAACAACATTTCTCTCCTTGTATATCTTCATCAGTGTTCTTGGGTGAGCAAATGCAGTGTCAGTAAGCAATAATATTTTGAAATCTTTTTTTTCTGAGCAGTAGGTCTCAACAGTGGACTTGAAATAGTAAACCAGGCCGGGTGTGGTGGCTCAAGCCTGTAATCCCAGCACTTTGGGAGACTGAGGTGAGGGGATTGCCTGAGACAATGGGTTTGAGAAAACCTGGGCAACTTGAGAACTCATCTCTACAATAAATAAAAAAATTACCCAGGCGTGGTTGCATGCACCTGTAGTTCTGGCTACTTAGAAGGATCACCAGAGCCCAGCAGGTTGATGCTGGGTGTCCATGAGCATGCCACTGCACTCCAGCCTAAGCGATGGAGTGAGACTTCAATCCCAAAAAAACCCCCAAAATAGTAAATCATGCTGTAAACAGATGTGCTATCATCCAGACTTTGTTGTTCCATTTCTAGTACATAGGTAGAGTAGGTTTAGCATCATTCTTCAGTGCCCTAGGTATTTTGAAATGGTAAATGAGCATTGACTTCAGCTTAAAGTCACCAGCTGTATTAGCCCCTATTGAGAGCCTGCCTGTCTTTTGAAGCCAGGCATTGACTTCTTCTATAGCTGTGAAAGTCTCAGATGGCATCTTCCTTCAACAGAAGGCAGTTTTATCTACATAGAAAATATGATGTGTAATGTGATCACATTCATCAATTATCCTAACTCGATCTTCTGGATAACTTGCTATAGCTTCTCTATTAGCACTTGCTGCTTTACCTTGCACTTCCTATGTTACAGAGACTGCTTATTTCCTTGAACATTACGAACCAGCCTCTGCTAGCTTCCAACTTTTCTTCTGCAGCTCCCTCACCTTTTTTCGACCTTCATAGAATTGAAGGGAGTTAGTACTTTGCTCTGGATTAGGATTCCGCATAAAGAAGTGTTGTGGCTGGTTTGGTCTTCTGACCAGAACACATAGACTTTCTCCATATCACCAATAAGGCTGTTTCACTTTCTTGTCCTTCATGTGTTTCCTGGAGTAGCACTTTTAATTTCCTTCAAGGACTTTTTCTTTCATTCACAACTTGGCTAAGTGGTGCAAGAAGCCTAGCTTTCAGTCTGTCTAGGCTTTCAATATGCCTTTCTGACTAAGCTTAATAATGTAGAGCTTTTGATTTAAGGTAAGAGAAGTGACTCTTCATTTCACTTGAATCCTTGGAGACCATTATAATAATAACCCTATTAATGAACCAAACTTCAATATTGTTGTGTCTCAGGAAATAGGAAGGCCTCAAAAGAGGGAAAAAGACAGGGAAATGGCAGTCAGAACTGTGGAACAGTAAGAACACACACAACATTTATCAATTAAGTTTGTCATCTTATATGGGCAGGGTTTGTGGCACTCCAAAACAATTATAACAGTAGCATCAAAGATCGCTGATTATAGATCACCAAAACAGATGCAATATTTCAAACTTTTTCATTATTATTATAAGAATTACCAAACTGTGACACAGAAAAGAAACATGGAGCATATTGTGTTATTTATAAACCTGCAATTTGTAAATAACACAATATCTGTGAAGCACAATAAAGTAAATACAATAAAGCGACGTATGCCTGTATTTCTTTTTCATGACAATAAAGATTTCTACATATTTAATGGCCAAGGCACCAAAGGCTACAAAGAGCATAAGATTAAATATAGTACTGTACCTACTATATGGCTTGGTAGTATTAACTATTCTGTAACAATATTTCAATAATAATAATAATAACTGCCTTGTAATGTGCTATGGTTTGTTTGACCGTGCCAAAACTCATGTTGAAATTTGATCCTTTTTCTGATAGTGTTGGGAGGTGGGGCTTAGTGGGAAGTGTTTGGGTCATGGGGGTGGATTCCTCCTGAACAGATTAATGTACTCCCATGATGATGAGTTCTTGGTCTCAAGGGAATGGATTTGTTTTGTGAAAGTGAGTTGTTAAAGAGTCTGTGTTCCTCACTCTTGCTTCTTATCTTGCTGACTGATCTCTTTGCAAGTTTCCCTTTTACTTTCCTCTATGAGTTGAGGCAGTCTGAGGCTCTCACCAGAGGCAGATCCCTGATCTTGAACTTTTCAGCCATCAGAATCATAAGCCAAATAGACCTCTGGTGAAATATGTATGTATATATGCTATATAAACATTAAATACATTAAAACTTAATACATATCATAATTATGTGTAATATATACCATAAACATATGTATAAAAATATAAATAACATAAAATACATGTAATATATGTTTATAATATATAAATTATAATGTATAATTTATAATATATACATTAACATAACCTATCCTGTCTTGGGCATTCTATTATAGTAACACTAAACAAACCAAAGCATAAATTTAGCTGGGCACAGTAGTTTGGCCTGTAATCCCAACACTTTGGGAGGCCGAGGCAAGAGGATTGCCTGAGCCTGGGGTTTCAAGATTGGCCTGGGCAACCTGGTGAGACCTCATCTCTACAATAAATCAAAAAATAAGCCGGGTGTGGTAATGGGTGCCTGTAGTTCCAGCTTCTTGGAAGGCTGAGGTGGAAGAATCGCCTAAGCCCAACAGGTCGAGGCTGTGATGGTTGTGAGCATGCCACTGCACTCCAGCCTGAGCGACAGAGTGAGACTCCAACTCAAAAACAAACAAACAAACAAACAAACAAAAAAACGAAACAAAACTTAAGTTTTACATTAGTATATGACAATTTTTAGAAGAGGATCTGGTAAGTAGTAAGTGCTCAACAATCGTGTTAATAAGTTATTATCATTATTATTTTTCACAATTAATCAAAGCAGGAGGGCAATAAAATGCCCAGATTCCTTTGAAAATAAATTTTAAAATATCCTACTAAACAAGAATAGTGGAAAGGAAAGTTCCAGGATAGGAGTGTGAAGGATGATAAAAGTATGTATTTAGGGAGACAAGTGGGAGGAAGATAGGCAATCCAGGTGTCCATCTCTATGCTGGGTCTAAATTTGTGTTTTTGGTTTTTTGGGGGGGTTTGTTTGTTTGTTTGTGTGTTTTGAGTTGGAGTCCCATTCTGGCGCCTAGGCTGGAGTGCAGTGGCACACTGACAGTCATCCCAGCATCTACCTCCTTGGCTCTGGTGATCCTTCTGCCTTAGCCTTCCAAGTAGCCAGAGCTACAGGCGATTGCTACCACGCCCAGCTAATTTTTTTTATTTTATTGTAGAGATGAGATTTCACCATGTTGCCCAAGCTGGTCTCCAACCCATGGGCTCAGGCAGTCCTCTTTCCTTGGCCTCCCAAAGTACTAGGATTATAGACTTGAGCCACTGCACCCAGCCTAAATTTGTATTTTCCAAGCATGGTTTCTGGGCCACTTGTATCAGAGTCAATTTTAGTGCTTGTTGAAAATACAGGTCCCCTGGAATGCAGGACTTGCTGAATCAGACTCTCTTGTTATGAGGTCCAAGACTCTGTCTTTATTCAGTTTTCCAGGGTGGTTCTTTGCATTTTAAAGTCTGAAAACCACTCCCAGTAGAACATAAATAATTGTACCTTCCATTGAGTTCAGCTTGGTAGTCATGTCTGGGGTGGTGCTACATTGAGGAGTCTACATTGGTAGTCATGTCTTGGTGTATGCTCAGAGTCCTTTATGGGAGCGACCAGAGTAGGATTTGTGAGTTTTGTAAGGCTTAAAATTCATACAATTTGGAGACTTGTTTTCAGAAAAAAAATTTGGAATGCAAACTGACTTAAAGACATGAGTATGTATTTAGAGTGAGAGAGGAAATTAAATTAAGTGTTTTGTGTGTTTGTTTTTTGTTTTTTTGAACTGGAGTCTCACTCTGTCGTGTAGACTGGGCTCCGGCAATTCTTCTGCCTCAACCTTCCAAGTAGCCAGAATACAGGCTTGTGCTATCATGCCCTGCTAATTTTTGATTTATTGTAGAGATGAAGTCTCGCCAAGTTGCCTGGGTGGATCTCGAACCCACGAGCTCAGGCAATTCACTCGCCTTGCCCTCCCAAAATGCTGAGATTACAGGCTGAGCTCCTGAGCCCGGCCAAAAGTTTGAAAAGGTGACATCGGCTGGGTGCGGTGGCTCAAGCCTGTAATCCTAGAACTTTGGGAGGCCGAGGTGAGAGGATTGTCTGAGCCCAGGGATTCGAGACCAGCCTGAGCAACTTGGTGAGGCCTTGTCTCTACAATAAATCAAAAAATTATCCAGGTATAGTATTGCACACCTGTAGTTCTGGGTACTTGGAAGGCTGGGGTGGAAGGATCGCCTGAGCCCAGCAAGTCAAGACTGCGGTGGCTGTAAGCGAGCCACTGCACTCCAGCCTGGGCGATGGAGTGAGACTCCAATTCAAAAAACAAGGTGACATTGCACAGTTTAGAATAATATTGTTAATAATCGACTGTCTCACATCCTACTTCTTTACTTTTTAGTTGCATAGCCTTCTATAGCCTCTTAATATGACAGCTATTGACCACTATTATTTTCTGCATAGAAAAGTAATTAGTAGAAAAATATAGTAGAAAAATAATTATCTTCTTTTGCAATTTTGACAGAACTTTTACTTTTTATTATTTTTATTTATTTTTATTTTTTGAGTCAAGATCTCATTCTGTTGCCCAGACTGGATTGTAGAGGCATGATCATGGCTCACTGCAGCCTTAACCTCCTCAACTCAGGCAATCCTTCTGCCTTGGCCTCCCAAGTAGCTGAGGCTACAGGTGCATGCTAATATGCCCAACTAATTCAGAACTTTTAAAATATTGTTGGTTGTGATATATAAGGCACACAACTTGACATAGAGAAACACATTGTGTGCATAACCTGTAAACACATTTCGATTATTTTTTTTCCATGATTACCATGAAAAAAGAAAGCATATGTGTAGTATTTATAATTTTATATACTGAATTGAGTATATATGTTTTTTCCTTTTCAGCCAGAGTCTCACTCTGTCACCCAGGCTGGAGTGCAGTGACATGCTCACAGCCACCACAGCCTTTACTTACTGGGTTCAGGAGATCCTTCTACCTCAGCCTTCCAGGTAATTGGAACTACAGGTGTGCACCACCATACCTGGCTATTTTTTGATTTATTGTAGAGACAAAGTCTCACCATGTTGCTCAAGCTTGTCTCAAACCCCTGAGGTCAGGCAATCTTGTCTCTGCCTCCTAAAGTGCTGGGATTACAGATTCGAGCCCCTGCACCCGGCTGGAGTAGATTCTTGACAGTAGAGAATTCCTGTTTTGGCTAGGCATCAATTAGAGTTGAATTCTACACCTGAAATTGTGCATACCTGATGATTATAAAAACAACTTTCCACTGACTTCTGGCTCCTCTGCTAACCACATATTACTGGTGCTGGCATTTGCACGTCACATTTACATTGTAATGTGTCTTTTGGTCCTGTTCTTCATGTCACCATGCTTGGCGAGTTGGTGCCATGGGTGAAGGAGTATTCTTGGAAGACATGCCTATACCAGGAGAGCCTGCAATCATGTACCTCTACATGGAAGGGTTGCAAACCCTATAAGTATCATCTACTGCATCCAAACTATATGAGCCCTGATTCAACGGCCTCTTAGTTCTCTAAAATGCATGTAAATCTTCCAAAGCCACCCAACATGAGTGGTAATCAGAGTCAAAAAGACAGGGTTTAGCTAGTTGCAATTAAAACATCTTTTTTCAGTTAAAAAAAGAAAATGTATGACCATGATAAAACCTCTCCAAAGGCCTTAAAGGGACTTGCCCAAGTAAGGGCTTAAGACTTTAATTTCTGGCCAGGTTTGTTGGCTCAGCCTGTAATCCCAGCATTTTGGGAGGCTGAAGTGAGTGGACTGCCTGAGCCCACAGGTTTGAGATCAGCCTGGGCAACTTAGTGAGACCTCGTAGGTACTACTTGTCTCTACAATAAGTAAAAAATTAGCTGGGCATGGTAGTGCATGCCTGTAGTTCCAGCTGCTTGGAAGGCTGAGAACTGAAGAATCGCCTGAGCCCAGCAGGTTGACGCTGAGTTGGCAATGAGCGTGCCACTGCACTCCAGCCTGGGCAACGGAGTGAAACTCTAACTCAAAAAAAAAATTAAGTACTTTTGCCTAGGTGCCATCTCTGTGATTGTTATTTAATTAACCAGAGTGTAGATTTTGTGGTGGTTGTTTTTGTTCTCTGGGAGCACAGGGTCTCCTGTCACTTTGGCCAAAGTACAGTGATATGATCGTGGCTCACTGCAACCTCAGTCTCCTGTGCTCAAGTAATCTTCCCACCTCAGCCTTCTGAGGAGCTTTGAACATAGGCATGAGCCACCACACATGGCTAATTTTTTAAATTCTTTTTTAAGAGACGATGTCTCACTATGCTTCCCATGCTGTTCTCAAACTCCTGGTGTCAAGCAATCTTCCTGCCTTGGCTTCCCAAAATACTGGGATCATAGGTCTGAGCAAACACGTCCAGTCAAATTAAGATTTTTTTTGACAACTCCACAAGTGACGCTGATATGCATCCAGGACTGAGAAACTCTAGTCAAGATAATCACTACATTCTGCCAAATTCTAACAATCTGTGTATGAGAAAGATCACAAGCATGATACCCATATCCTTATCTTCTTATAAATATTTATTAAATATGTCATTTTCATTTTATAGCTGAGTTATGTAATGACATCATTGGTTGTGGTAAACGACAGAGAAAAGGCAACTTAATGTAGTGACAGCATCACTAACTTCTGTATCCTTAAGTGTAAAGAGTTTCTCATTGGTCGTCAGGTCTATAGAATAGTCGATTCTTGTCCTTGACCTTGTCCTACCACAAAATCTGTAGCCCTGTGCAAATGGGTTGATGTCTCTAATCCTAATTTGGCTCACTCATAAAATTAGTTGATTGAAATCAAAGGAGCTTGCATGCGTGATTCTAAGATTCTGTGATCATTTCCTTAATTCACAGAATATGATTTAATGGAATATAAAGGCCTGACTTCCTTCAGTCTTATGAAACAGTCTGCTAGGCCAGGCTCAGTGGCTCAACCTGTAATCCCAGCACTTTGGGAGGTCAAGGCGAGTGAACTGCCTGAGCGCGTGGGTTTGAGACCAGTCTGAGCAACTTGGTGAGACCTCATCTCTACAATAAATCAAAAATAGCCAGACACGGTTGCATGTGCCTGTAGTTCCAGCTACTTGGAATACTGAGGCGGAAGGATTGCCTGAGCCCAGCAGGTCGACACTGGGTTGACAGTGAGCATGCTACTGCACTTCAACCTGAGCGACGGAGTGGGACTCAACTCAAAAAAAAGTCTGCTCACTTTTATTTGCTCTAATGTATAAAAAGGCCAGTGATGGATGACTTTTGTTGTGTTTCCATCTTCTTACAACCCATCCCTGTATCACAGAAGAATTGTCAGAAGCTGAAATGTAAAACTGAGATCGTCTTATAGCATAAAGTTCACTGCTTGGCTGGAACCCAGTGCTTTGGGAAACTGACGTGGAAATTTGCAAGTATACAAACAAGAACTCCCCCAAGGTGTTTGGCTTGGGCTTTTGTATACCCCTAGACAGCAGCCGACCTAGTAGCAGATGGGAAGTCATTCATGTGGTCATCATGTATGCATTTTTTTTCATTCGTTCATTCCACACACATTTTCTGACATATCCTAGTATTAGGTGCTGATTTCGGCACCAGGGTAATGTTTAGAGTGAACCAGATGCCATGTAGGTCTTCATGAAGCATTTTAGTTGACCATGAGGAAAAATCCACTCAGTTTTTCAAATGGAATTCCACTGATGCCTAACAGCCGTGAGTTCTCTGGGGGATTTTTAGATTTTATGTGTACATTTTGATGATTATCTAAAAACCATAAAATAATCATATTCTGAACCATCTGGAAGAAGACTTAATAACCAAGCGTGATTTTAGGGCTCGCATTTTGGTTTGTCATTATGGTCACTTTGGCACCCCATATCACTAATTTAATTGCTATTGGCTAAGAAGAAAATAAACAGAGCAGGCCTTATCTGTAGGGAAAATGCCGTATGGCTGCATGAGGGCCAAATGAAGTAAAAATGCCAAAATAATGGTTATGCAGTTATCTGAATAGAGAAAGGCAGTAGGGGTCCTGCTGTCACATGTCTCATAGCAGAGTTTTCTGAGCTGTACTCAGAAGACCGCATGCCAGAGTCCCTGGGG
This sequence comes from Carlito syrichta, assembly GCF_000164805.1. Lineage (NCBI taxonomy): Eukaryota > Metazoa > Chordata > Mammalia > Primates > Tarsiidae > Carlito > Carlito syrichta. The sequence goes on from NW_007071548.1 coordinate 128,750, forward strand.
TCACGTGTATGCAATTTAGTTTTCACCAAATCATCATCCATCATAGTATTCTATCATTTTCTATTTTGAGTATGCATTTTGTAAGTTTTATTTATATTTAATTTTAAAATTTGTTTTGGTTTTAGAATTTTATAGAAGTCATTATCTAGATCTGTGTTGGTACCTAATTAGTAATGCTAGTATAAAGATAATTTGTGTCAACAGCAGGCATTTGGTAAAGCTTTCTCATTTTAAAAGAGATCAACACATTGCTTTATAATATATTGACAAATATTTTTCTAACTTTTCTTACCCTACTGTGATCAGTGTTTAACTAGTTCAGCCTCTCATTAGCCCTCAAAACTGCTGGAAGGGATGTTCACATCTTACTTGACTTCAATTCTCTTTTATGTTCCTTTTTTTTTTTTTTTTTTTTTTTTGAGTTGGAGTCTCACTCTGTTGCCCAGGCTGGAGTGCAGTGGCACAATCATGGCCACCCCAGCATCGACCTGCCGGGCTCTGGTGATCCTTCCACCTCCGCCTTCCAAGTAGCCCGAACTACAGGCGCGTGCTACCATGCACAACTAATTTTTTGATTTATTGTAGAGACGAGGTCTTGCCAAGTTGCCCAGGCTGTTCTCGAACCCAGGGGCTCAGGCAGTCCCTTCACCTCGGCCTCCCAAAGTGCTGGGATTATAGGCTTTATAGTTCTTAAATGAGCTGATTGTTAACAATTAAAATTGCCTAACTCACAAGGACTAGCTCTGAGGGTACTTAGGTGTCTGCTGGACTATCACTTGTTGAAAATTCCCGAATCAAGTGAGACTTGAGTTGTGTTTTCACTAAGACTTCTTTAAAATCTGAAATAGAGGAAAGGTCAAAACTTTTACATTGGCCACTGTCTGGTACTACAGAATGATTACATTTGAGATTTTTTTTAACCTTTCCCAAATAAATTTTTCCTGAATAATATTTTTATACTACCAAGATGAACTGCTGCAGTGAATTTATTTTCTCAGTGTAATTCTAAATTTTACCTTCAGGCCTTTGATAGGTCTTTGAGGGTCTCCCTCACAAAGATGTTGGAATTCTGAGTCATTTGGAAAATGGCTTCCCAGGAGTCTCTTCCCCCCCAGTGTATGTGTGAATGTGTCCATCTCAGTGTACGTCAGAAGAGATGGCTGTGTAAAACCAGAGGGCTCAAGCAGGCGTCCAGAAGAGCCTCTTTTGTCCAGCGGAAGCAGATTTTTAGAGTTGTCAGGAGGGTGTAAACGTCCAGACAGCAGCCAGCCATATCTCTTCATCAGTTGATTTTTTTTTTTCCTTTTTTTTTTTTTTTTCTTCTCTCAGCAGTTTAATGTGAGTGCTTCTCTCTCGCCTCGTTTATTTCAGATGCCTCAGGAACAGTATACTCACCACCGGAGCGCCATGCCTGGCTCTGAGGGGCCACAGGTATACAAGGTGGGGATTTACGGCTGGCGGAAAAGATGCCTGTATTTCTTTGTTCTTTTCCTCATGATTTTAATACTGGTGAACTTGGCCATGACCATCTGGATCCTCAAAGTCATGAACTTCACAATTGTAAGTAAAACCATCCAGGTTTGTTTAGCTCCTGTTCAGGGAAGGGGAGCATGAGGCGAGATGATTTAAAAATGTGGAAAAGTGATGGCAGTGGGTAGGATTTGAGATATCCTACCACCTCGCGTTTCAGTGAAAAAGCATTTCTGTTCAGATCCAGGGTGGGCGTCGACTTCTATCTCATCTCAGTTCTTCAGGGACTGGTAATCCAATTTAGAGGTGCTTCCCTCCTTAAGGATTCCTTGTATGCTTTCCTTCCATTGTAATAACTGTGTTTCTGTAGCCTGTAGCTTTGAGCACTTGGAGTAAATAACACAGGAAGAAATATGGGATCAATTCACAGCATTAAGTTTTCTCCCATTTTAGTAGTGGTTATAAAAGCTTTTGTGAGGTAGGGGGATGAAACCTCTTGGTAAATTTAGACTTTGAGCATTACCTAAGGATTTTAACTGTCTGTATACACCCAATTGTCATTCCCTCTGGCTAATTAAGAATTTCCTCAGCGCTTTTTATTTGGGGGGGCAGGAAGGGGACAGTCCTCTTTACAGCAGCATAAGTAAGATGAAAATGAGAGATATGTAGTTGTGTTCCATTTTTTTAAGAACTTGCCTTTATGCTTCTTATAACAAATTCCTACTGTTAGCGCTTAAGGTCCCCACACAGACTGGGCATTGAGTGTTGAAGTTCACATGAAAAGAAAATCCTGGCAAAAATGAATTCTGAATTTATTCTGAGGTTTTGTACCTAGAGATTCTGGTCTATACTAGCAAGATGAGTCATTGAGCTTAACAAGGTGATAGCGGTAGCAGTCTGCTCTGAGAATGCTTTCCGTTCTTGTTCTGATGTCAAAATAAGTCATCAGATTGGCAATGGAAACGAGTCCTGTTGGATAAAGAAAACAACCATAACAGAATTAACAGTAAAGTTTTCATGTGAAAATCCCAAATATGAGAGTGGATATTTACCTTTTCTGACCTATATGAAGTTCGTTTTTACCCTTGACGCGCCCAGTGTGTAGTCATCCTCCCTTTGCTTGGGCAACATGTTCTGCTTGGCCTGCTTTCTCTGTCTTCTCTGCTTGGTAAAACCCCTCTTGATGCTCCTGCAGCTCCTTTCATGTTGCTCTAATTATACTTATCACTTCAGATAATTTTACTTGTGTTTCCCAGGCAGACTGAACTTCGAAAAGGACAAGGCCTGTTTCTTTTCTGTGTGTGTCTTCATCCGTCACTCATGGCGGGACTTGCTGGTGCTTGACTTAATTAGGACTCCATAAACCAAGGTTACAGATACGGCTTCAGGCCTCAGAACGGCTCACTTTATAATACTTGTGGTTAAAGCTAGAAAGCTATCTAATCAAAAAAGTACCTTGATGTTACAGATTTCTATAACATCAAGGTTATAGAACTATAAGGAGGAAAGAGTTTAATTCTTTTGGAAAAGACAAAAATTACTCAATTGCAATAGTAACTTTGGAAAATCTACAAGTCAATTTCTTGGTGGGGGCGGGTGGTCTAAGATAATATGTTCTAGAGTATCAGACCATATGAGTTTCTGTCTCTGGATTGGATTCAGTCAATATTTTTTGAACTTGAACTTTCTCCCATCCAAGTACTAACCAGGTCTGACCCTGCTTTGCTTCCAAAATCAGATGAGATCGGACACATTCAGGGTAGTATGGCTACAGACTGAACTTGGACTTTCTTTATAGACAAGCACAATTCAGAGGAGTGTTCAAGCAGAGGAATGCAATCATATTTGCATTCTAGAGAGCTTGCATAGATGAGAAAGCAATAGAAATAGAAAAGTTTCTTAGCTGAGGTCTCTGAAAGGTGCCCTGCCTGGATCTGTTTGGTTTTATGTCCAAAGGACCACAATTGCCATCTGTTAGTGTGCATGTTCTGTGATGTTCTTAATTTGTATTTCAAACCCTTGTAAAGTAGGAAAACTTTTGATTGTAATATTAAACAGGAGAAGACTGAAGCTAGGGCAATAGGATGGAAAGTAAAGATTCAAAAGACATTTAAAATATGAATTACACCTTGACTTCTGGCCAGATAGAGAGTTAAGGGATCAGAGACATTTTGGAAGATGCTCAGTTTTTGGGTGGAGAGATAGTTGAGTCATGGGGTCTAAAAAACAAGATACAATTTATTACCTTTAGACTAGAACATGCTGGGACTAAAGTCTCCCATATAATCTCCTATTGAGGCTAATTTGCATAACCCCCCATTTTTGTGATTTTTTTACTGAGTATGTCATTAATTTAATATAGAACCTGAAAGATCTGGGGGCAAAGGGGATGGGAAATGTGAGCTCAGACCTTGATAACTGTGATATTATACAAATATGGCTTCTAGAGTATGTTTTCTCTGGCAAGCTTAATAAAGGTATATGTAAATGTATATTGAGTACCACTTATATGACATTAAGGTAATAATCTATATGAAATCAGCTCTTTCCTGTAGTTAAAAAAATTGATTGCCAGAGTTGAGAGTCCTTAAAGCTTTACCAAACCAAGTACTTACTGAGGTAAGAATAATGCTGTTATTAGCCATAATTGGTGCTTTATACCACTAATGCATTTGAGCAAATAGAACTGAAGTGTTAGAAAATTGGTCTTGCCCTGCAAGTTAAAAGTGTATTTTCCATCAATCACAGTACAAAACATATTCTTTCAGAATTATAATTCTATTGCACAAATAATAATTTACCGTCAGTGAAGATCTTTGGAAAACAAGGTATTAAGCAATGTGATATTGAAAAAAAAAAAAAGCCCCCAAATTATGAGACAGCAGTTAAGCATTTTATACAGAGATTTTAAAATACCATTAATAGGAAAAAGTGACTATTTTGTATGCTTGGATTGTTCAATAATTTGGGATTTGGAAAAGCTCAAACTCTAATCAAACCCCCGAGTAATAACGAACCAAGTGAGTGATGTCATCTGGAAGTGTTTCTAAAGACTTGAAGATGTGTCCAAGATTGAATATCTGGAATCTTACTTTGTTGTCAGACTTGCATTCTGGGCTATCCCCAAGGACATATGTTGGAAAAACCCTCCAGGATAGCAATCTGGACAAACATACAACCAAGTTTTCTTTGTCTCAGAGGTAAATCAGAAGAAAAAGTATTTTGCTTTTCTCTGCTCTTAGCAGAATATTCTGATATTCATTACTAGGCAGGAGATCAAGATGACAATATGGGGGACATATCTCTTCAATTTCCCCCTACATTGAAGAGTATGCAATTTACTTATACTATAAACATCCACAAATTGGCCTTAGTTTATCACACACTGTGCTGTACAAGGGAACTGATATTTATTGTCTCTTCTGTGCTAGTTACTGTGCATGGCTCTAAAAATCTCTCTTAATTTTCAAGGCTGGGTGTTGTGGTTGGGAGGATAGCTTGAGCCCAGGAATTTGAGACCAGCCTGGGCAACATAGTGAGGCCTTGTATCTACAAAAAACAAACAAACAAAAAAATTAGCCAGGCGTGGTGGTTCAAGCCTATAGTCCCAGCACTATGGGAGGTGAGGGCATTTCCTGAGCCCACAGGTTTGAGACCAGTCTGGGCAACTTGCTGAGACCTCATTTCTACAGTAAATCAAAAAATTAGCCAGGTGTGATGGCACACACCTGTAGTCCCAGCTACTTGGAAGGCTGAAGTGGAAGGATCACCAGAGTCCAGCAGGTCGAGACTGCAGTAGCCATGAGCATGCCACTGCACTCCAGCCTGGGTGACAGAGTGAGACTCCAGCTCAAAAAAAAAACCACACACACACACACACACAACATTCTGAGTGTGGTGATATGCGCCTATAGTCCCAGCTATTTGGGAGACTGAGGTAGAAGGATGGCTTGAGCCCAGGAGGTCAAGGCTACAGTGGGCCATGACTGTGCCATAGCACTCCAGACTGGGTGACAGAGTGAGACTCTGAATCAAAAAAAATAAAAAAAAACTCTACATATTAGGTATTACTATTCCCACTGTACTGAATGAAAATCCAAGGCTCAGAGAAGTTGAGTGATTTCCTGAAAAACACATAGCTGGTAAATGAAGAGACAATGCTCGACTTCATAGCCCAACCTTTCTACTATGCTGTACCTCCTCCTGCAAATTGCTATAATGATCCAGCTCTTCAACAACATTCTGAAGCTGGCAAAATGGCGTTTTACCTTTGTTGCCTACCCTGTGCCATAAGTCACAGATTCCTTTTCATTGGAGGTGCTGAGTGCCATTTTCTGTTTAGGGTGGTTCTCGGGTCATTCCTAATGTTCTGTTTTTATCTCACTTCACCTTTCACTGTAGCTGAGACCCCCTCCCTGCACTGTCTCCTCCTTTGTTTTGTCCCCTTGTTGTATTAATGTAAGCATGTACTAGAAACTTAAGAAGATCGACTCATGGGTTGGTGTGAAGACTCAGTGAGTTCATTCGTGTCAAACATTCTAAATGGCACGTGATACATGGAAAGACTCAGTGTTGATGACAGAAAAGTCATGAGAGACCCTGTGTGACAGTACAGTAGTTCAGGGCTCCGACAGTAGAGACAGATGCGGTTAGTATATTCTGGGTTCTGCTATTTACTGTGTAAACTTTGATAAGTTTTTCAACCTCTCTGTGCTGCCGTTTCCTAAGAGTATAATAATACCTGCCACATAATTTTGTTGGGAAGTTTAGAGGAGGTGATGGATGTAAATGTTGAGAGCTCAGCACATAGTAAGCACTTTAGAGATGTGTTTGTTGTCATCATTAATTTCAGACTGATTCTATGCCAGGCACTAAACTTCTACAGTTTGCAACTATTATCTGATTTAATCATTATCCAGGTAGGTACTATATTGATGCCAACTTTACAAGGGAGAGAGAGGCTCAGTAACTTGATTTGAAATCACACAGCTATAAAGCGTCCAGGCAGAGATGTGCATCCGAGGAGTCTGACTCTGGAGCCTGGTTTATTAGCTAGTTTGCCATATAACGGGGCTGTGTAGAAAGTTCTAGCCTGAGTGTCAGAGACTGGACTTTGTAGAAAGCCCTAGCCTGACTGGCCATGAACTATCTCACCCTCCTCCTCTGGAAGCCAGGGTAGAACTGAATGCATTGGACCGGGTGTGTTCTGAGGCATCTTCCTATGATTTTTCCTGTTGGCATTTCCCTTGGCTGCATGAAATCTTATTCTATAGAGGGCTGTTGCTTCTGCCAATGCAGTCTAGCAGCCCAATCCAAATAACCTGGCCTCAAAGACCTTCCAAAAATACGGCAGCATTGATCATCTCCACAATCATTCAGCACAAGTGGTTATTGAGTGGCAAAACTAAAAAGACTTAAGAGTTGTCAATAGGTGGCATGGTCCCTGACCCCAATGCCTGTAAAATTAGATGAAATAGGCACCTTAGGAGTCACTGAATCAGACATCCCTATTTTACAGATGATGGAACCGAAGTGAATATCAAGGTTTTCTGACCCAACTTTAGTACCCCAGCTGCCCTGGGAATTTTTTGGGTGCAGGGGTTATGCACTCTTCATTTTTGTAGCCCTGCTCAGTGCTGGCTACACAGTAGGCCTTCAGGATGTTCTAGTTCACTGCAAATGACCATTTTGCAAATCACCCCTATGAGAGAATGGGTGAAGGGTCTGATCAGTGCCGGTCGCGTCACATGGTAGATCCTCAGTAAATCAGAGCTACCTGTGACTGTGTTATATAGACCTTCTGACTTCCATTCTTCTTTGCATTCATTAAAATTACAAAATCCAATCCCTGTCACTTGTGATCATGTAAGAAATGAATTTCCACTTGTTTAATAAAAACTCACACAGAACCTCATAATGTTTTCATATGATGTTTCTAAAAATGCCACGAGGTAGGCACCATTATTATCCACATTTTACAGATGAGGAAGCAGAGGCTCCCAGAAGTGCAGTAACTTGCCCAAGGTCACACAGTCAGTCAACGATAAGGCTGGGTGGGTTGCAGGGAGTGTGGCCCTAGGGCCACTACTCTTCATTGGTGCGTGATGCTGCCCATTTTCCAAGGGCTATTTTTCACAAAGACAAATTGAATTTGTTCAGTGCAATGTCTAAAACATGATTTATTTACCCTAAAGTAAGATAAAGATCCACAGAGGGTCAGAAGAAGGCATTCTAATACTTGTAAATTGGACACATTGTAAAACAGTAAAAGCCAGAGAGAATGGCCAGCGAGTTCCATAGCTCCGGACACTGACACATGATCTATTTGGGGAAGGCTCAAGGAACTGCAACCTAGTTAAACTAACTCAAGTCTGGGAGACTGAGGATACAAGTGCAGTGGAAAGGGGACAGGGGTCTTGTGGGAATTCAAGGCACACATGGGACCAAGAGCACTGTCAGGGACCAAGACCTCTCTGGGATGCCCTTCTTTTGACTTTCTTGGACTAGACAGTATCAGTCTTGCCATGGAAGACTTATTTCTCTTTGCAGATCAAGTCCCTCAATTCTTTCTGTGCTACTGATGAATTCCCTGTTTATTCATGTTTTCTGCTTTCTTGCAACTTCAGCCTGAATCTGCCTTTGCCCTTCCCTATAGAATGATCTTTCGCTGTGAGTCCCCACTTCTACCTGTTCTAGTTTCTTGCTGTTATTACCAAAGCATTAGGGGTTTAGTTAGGGTCCCATTGCTCCTAACACAAGAGGCCAATCACTGAGACCATGAATTTTGCCAGGAAATAAGTCTTTTTATTTGAGTGATATCAGCCAAGGGGAATCAGAGATTCCATCTCAAATCCTTCTCCCTGCCCCATTGAAGTCAAGAGTTTATATAGCGGGACAGGACTATAGAAAACAGGTAATGGGTAAGGGTAAGGAAGGGGAGTTGGTAAACAGGGGGGATCCAGCCTCTCATTTTCTGAATGCAGTGATCTGTTGAGTTTCAGTTTCTTAATACTTTAAAGCCTAAGGATTGGTTTCTTGAGAAAGGAACTCAGGTAAAACAAATGTAAGTTTTAAGCCTAAAGATCAGGTGGCTGATTTTCTATGTTTTTTTAAAAAGTTGTAACCGTTTGCTTTAGGTGGAGGTTAGGCTGCCTTCGTTATTACTCAGGTGAAATCCAGAAAGGGAACTATATTGGCCCTGCAGATTTTGCACATCACATTGTAGTTTGCTTTCATGCCCATAGATGCAATCAGATGCCCCATCTGCTGTAGCCTGGGAAGGCAGAGTCACATGGTTTTCAGAGTTCGGCTACTTGAGCAGCTGATCCGGACTCCTTTCTTATAAGAGAGGTCAGAATTCACTTGAAAGCCATACCCACATTTGATCTATCAGCGTTGCTCCCCTCCTATTTTTTTTTAAATTCTAAGATAAAGTTTATTAGAGAAAGAAGAGAGAAAAGAAAGGGAGACATGCCAGAGCTGGTATGGGCGAAAGAAACCACAGCATTGACCTTTTTAAGATTTTTTCCTCTTTACATTTATTCTCTTAAGTCCTCCCAGATGGAGCCAATGAGTCCCTCCTTTGTGCTCTTCTTGCCTGGTGTTAGGCAGTGAGAAAAGGTGTAGTCTTATATTTATTTATGTTCCTGTCTTCTCGAATACTGGACTGGGAACTCCAAAAGACAGTCTTAAAACATTCATCTTTGTAGCTACAGCTTTAAGTCCATTACTTAGTACATAGTAGATACTTAGAATATGTTTATTGAACAAATGAAAGTGGGAATATTATGAATAGGCAGCTACTTTAAATGAAAATTTATAAAGAAGGGTTAATAGAGCTTTATATGGCTTTTAAAATGAAGTATCAGTTGATTTATTAAGGTAGACAGATCGTAAATGAGATGAGGTCTTGAATTTGATGATGAAGAGGTATTTTTAATACAGACACTCCCTCCTGTGTATCAACTACCTGCTACATTTTAATTACATGAGAGAAGAAGAGTAATAAGTGTGAAATAGATTAGAAGCAGGAGATTTCGTCTTAGTTAATATACAGATTTGCTCAGCAAATGAGAGAAAATGGTATTATTGGCTTTAGTTATACTTTTCATTTAGCACTGTTAATGAAGATATCATGTATTTTTGTAGCCTCTGCTTCAGTATGGATGCCAGCTTTGCTTGAGGACTTGGAAGGGCCTCCTATACTGAGAACATCAGGCTTCCATCTCTCAGTACTTTGACTCTTTGGTCACTTTTAATCCATTAGCTCAATCTATCTGTCTGAAAAATTGCCAAAATGTTATGTTTTTTTAAGTGTCATGAAAAATGGAATACAACAAAACAAAAATCAAAAGTTAATTTATTCCATGATCAGTCTTAATGTATGGTTCTCCAAAGTTCTAATTTGGTTTGAAGTTTCCTGTATCGTATACCTTTGCAAGAATGCAAATCATCAAGGATGATTTTGGTATTGCAGTTGCTTCAAAATGACATTAATCAAGACTACTATAAGGGGATACAACTTATTGGGCATATTTGCTTCAATTCAATCAGAGTTTCTTAAGCACACTGTGCAGTATATTATGCTCTGTGTAGAAACTAAAGATTTAAAAAAATCTTTAAAATCAAAAATTCTAACTTTATTTATTTTATTTTATTTTTTTGAGTTGGAGTCTCACTCTGTGTCACCCAGACTGGAGTGCAGTGGCCGCTCCTGGCCACTGCAGCCTCGACCTGCTGGGCTCCGCGATCCTTCCGCCTCAGCCTTCTAAGTAGCCAGAATTACAGGCATGCGCTACCACGCCTGGCTGATTTTTTGATTTATTGTAGAGATGAGGTCTTGCTGCCCAGGTGGGTCTCAAACCCGCGGGCTCAGGCAATCCACTCACCTCAGCCTCCCAAAGGCGTGGGATTACAGGCTGGGCCACGGAGCCTGACCCAAAAATTCTAACTTTAATCACTCATAATTTACTATGAAAAAACCCACATGTATCATCTTAATACCTTCCAAAATGACATATATTTTAAAGAAGTATGAAAGAAGAAATGAGCTTAAGTTAGAAAGCACTGGAAGACTTCTTGAAATGAGCCTTAAGGGATGAATAATGCCTTCTGAGTAGTGGTTAAAGCAGAGAAAGCAGTGTGATTATAGCCTGGAAGTGGATGAGTTAAACTTGATTGGGAAGCCTCAGGCATGATGGTTTCAGTGTTGTGAGCTTAGGCCACTGGAGAGGAAGGAAGGGACAGGAAGGGTGATAGTGGGAGCTGACACTAATAAAGTCAAACGGGGTGCAAATTATAGAGACACTTGAGAGGTCAAACTGAGAAGCTTGAATTCCAATTATAAATTACTGTGTAATTTTATCCTATTATTTGAATAATATTTGTGACCTTTGCCACTTATGAGAGTTTTCATACACCCAGAATTATTTTTTATGATCCTAGAACTGAGAAAAATAATGTCAGAAAACCTCCCTGGAAGTGTGTTTGTCTTCATATATCACACAAAGCTGCTCACATGTGGATTTTTTAGTTCTTATTAGTTGTGTTGCTGTGAACACTGAATAACTCTCGGAAATCAGAAGTTGTGACCATCTCTCAGGGATTTGTTCACTCTTACTGAGGCATTAAGCAACGTAGGAGAAAAGTAGAAAATCCCAAGGGGCATGTTACCACAGAGAACTTGAGAGTCAGTCCTTCCACAGTGGGGGTGGTGGCTGGAGGATAGATGATTCAAAGTGTAGAAAGAACCAGTAAATATGAAGAAGCTTCATGTCGGTTGAAATCAGGCAATCAATCATCAGTTGGGATTTCCAGAATCAGGGTTGCTTTGTAAATATGCTTTCTAGAATGACACTATCCACCACGGATTTAAATTAAATGACATTAAACATTCATTTCCTAAGTCACATTAGCCACATCACAAATGTTCAATAGCTACATCCGGCTGGTAGCTGCCATCTTAGAACAGATATAGATAATTTCTCTCATCATAGGAAGTTCTTTGTTTCAGAACAGGTCTAGAATCTGCTGTCCTACCACTTGGAGACATTTTGTAGAGCATGCTAAGGCTCTTGAAAGAAGTTCATTCCTCATCATACAACAATTTTTTCCTTTCCATTCTGTGCTCTGGACACTTTCTAAGACCTGGAGCCATGGGATTAAGGTAGAAAAACAAGCCTGGTACGGTGACTCAAGCCTGTAATCCCAGCACTTTGGGAGGCTGAGGTGAAGGGATTGCCTGAGCCCACAGGTTCCAGAACAGCCTGGGCAACTTGGTGAGAACTCTACAATAAATCAAAAAATTAGCCAGGTGGAGTAGTGCATGCTTGCAATTCTTGCTACTTGGAGGGCTGAAGCGGGAGGATTGCCTGAGGTTAACGCTGGGTTGGCCATGAGCATGCCATTGCACTCCAGGCTGGGCAATGGAGTGAGACTCTAACTCAAAAAAAAAAAAAAAAAAAAGGTAGGAAAATAAACAAAAAACAATTTAGTAGAGAGAGGAAAAGAAACTTCCTCATAATCAGACTAACAGCCAAAAATTACTACTATGTTTATATCAGCTTTGTATGTTTTCCACACACTCATTCCAAGTCTCCTGTATTCCTTTCAATATTGATTGGTAAGGTAGGGAGACTGATAGATTTTTTTCATGCCTGTGAGGAGCAAGATGGACCTGTGTTGGATGAGGAGCCATATTGAAAAGGGAAGTTCAGGAGTTGTTTCTGAGCTTTATTCTCCCAATCTGTAAAACAATACAGCTTGGATCAGATGACATATGAGACCCTCCAAGCTCAGATAGATTTTATATCTGAATACTGGGTCCTCCTATAGTCCTTGATCTAGAATGAGAGAGATGGAACCTTTTTTTCCCACTAGAAGTGTTTGTGTGTGTGTGTGTGTGTGTGTGTGTGTGTGTGTGCGCGCGCGCTCAATCTCTAGTTAGGCAAAGATCCAAGATCTTAAGTGCCAGGGCCAGGAAGCAGATAGATATCCTATGACTTTAAAATTTTTTATCTTAATTCTTTTAATTATTTAATGGATAATTGGTCTGGTTATCTGTTGCTATACAACAAACTACCCCAAAACTCAGTAGCTTAATACAAACAGCAGTGATTTATTTTGCATATGAATCTGCAACTTGGTCAGAGTTCAGTGAAGTCACTTGAGCTGGGAGACTCCAAGTCTGAGGGTGACTCAACAGCTGGTGCTGGGATCTTCTCCAGGGTGTTTTCTTGTATGTAGGGGTGATTGTCGCTGGCTGTCAGCTGGGACCTCAAACGGCCAGAACACCTGCATGTGGTCCCTTCCTGGTGGTTAATTTGGGCTTGCTCACAGTGTACTAGCTAGACTCCAGAATGTGTGTTTCATCTAAAATGAAGGAAAGGCCGACTCGATGGCTCTGCCTGTAATCCCAGCACTTTGGGAGGGCGAGGCAAGTGGATTGCCTGAGCCTGCGGGTTCAAGACCAGCCTGGGCAACTTGGCGAGATCACATCTCTACAATACATCAAACATTAGCCAGGCATGGTAGCCCATGCCTGTAGTTCTGGCTACTTGGAAGGCTGAGGTGGAAGGATGGCCAGAACCCAGCAGGTCGATGCTGGGGTGGCCGTGAGTGTGCTACTGGACTCTAGCCTGGGTGACAGACTGAGACTCCAACTCAAAATACATAAATAAGAAGGAAGTACATAGCATTGTTAGGACTTGGACTCAGAAGTCAGATAACCTCCCTTCCACTCTACTATGTTGAAGGCAGACACAAAGTCCTGCCTGGATTCAAGGGGCAGGCACATAGGCTCTACTTCTTCATGGGGAAATTGCAAAGTTCTAAAAGAGTATGTGGGATGAGAGATTGTGGTGGGTTGAATGGTCTCCTCAGAAGATACGCCCATGGCCTAATCCTTGGAATCTCTGAGTATTACCATCTTTGGAATTAAAGGGTGTTATCGAAAATAAGGATTTCAAGATGAGGACATTTAACCCATATTATCCAGATGGGCCCTAAATTCAATGACCAGTGTCCTTGTAACAGTGAGACAGGGGAAGATTTGACACCAAAGAGGAGGAAGTATAGAGACAGAGATTGGAGCAATGTGGCTGCAAGTGTAGGAATGTCCACAACCACCAGAAACTGAAAGAAGCCAATAACAGATTCTCCCCTAAGCCTCCGGAGGGCATATGGCCCTGGTGACAACCTGATTGCAGAATCCTGGCTTCCAGAACTGTGAGAAAGTAGATTTGTTATATTAAGACAGGAGTTGTATGGTACTTTGTATGGTAGCTGTAGGAAACTAACATAGAGATAATGTTGTGGCCATCTCAGGATGCTACAGTCTGGTGTAACAATACTACCACTACTAGCTACTATTAAGCATGAAAACATCACACCTTGATTTGAACACTCTTTACGCACAATATTAAGTGCCTGCCTGTGCTATCTCTTATTCCTTACAGTAATTCTGCAAAGGGTACTCCTAATTCATTTTTTATATGTGAGGGAAAAGCTAAATTAACCTATTCACTTTTTAAGCTAGTAAGTAGCAGGGTCAGTATATAGGCCCAGAAATGTCTAACTTCAAAGTTTATGCTCTTAACTTTCTCTGAAAACATTTACTAAGTAAAATTAGCATCCCAAACAGTAATGAATTTACTTGTATAATGTTCAGTGGCAGTGGTGGTCAGTGTGTAGCTAGGACCAGTGAGGAATGGGCATTTTAAAACTACTTCAATATTTGTTCAGTCATTGACTACTCAAGCATGTTTTATCTGTCTACTTGTTTTTGTTTTGAGTTGGAGCCTCACTCCGCAGCCCTGGCAGGAGTGCAGTGGCATACTCATGGCGACCCCAGTGTTGACCTGCTGGACTCAGGCGATCTTTCCACCTTCCAAGTAGCTGGAACTACAGGGGCATGCTACCACGCCTGGCTAATTTTTTATTTACTGTAGAGATAGGGTCTCACCAAGTTGCCCAGGCTGTTCTCAAGTCCATGGGCTTAGGCAATGCCCTCACCTCAGCCTCCTAAAGTACTGGGATTACAGGCTTTAGCCACTGTGCCTGGCCAGCAGTTTTATTCTCATGAAAAATTGTAAGTGGCCATACTCACTACATAACTGGTGCCTGTCTTATAAGAATCATGGTTGCCACTGGACTTCAGTCTGGGTGACAGAGTGAGACTCCAACTCAAAAAAAAAGAGAGGGAGAATTATGGTTGGTTATTTTCAGGTTACCTTTTTGCCTTCACTAAGCTACGTATAAATAATATAACTGCTTGTTGCTTTGATAAATAAAGATTTAAAGAATAAGAAAAAGTTCCTCAGTAGGGGAGTAGCCTTTCTGTTTATTGGAGAAACCTAACTGAATGCTTGTGTAAATAAAATTTTGCATTTTGACTATCTTTTAATTAAGCTTCAATAAGTGCAGAACTTTTTAGGTCTCGTGCCTACTATGCACTACAGTCAATCTCTTAACTTTAGAGCAAGTAAGAATGGGCAGTGAACAGCAGGACTGGGCAATATTTCCTTTCTGCAGACTCAGGCAAGCTATTGAGTCAGAGTCTGTGAGGTATATGGTAAAAGATTAAACACGTTCTCGTCCCTTAGCTACCCATCAGATTTGGGTTGGCCAAAGTCAGGGAGTTTTAATCATTAATGTACAAGGCTGTCATCTGCCATGTTAAGTTAGCCTGTTTTCTCTCTCTCTTTCTCAACCTCTTAATTACAAGGTAAAATAGGAAGCACAGTCCCTAAAACTCAAAGATAGACAAAAATGATCATTTGGATCACTGGGTCACTCACTGAGTCAAATCAACTTTGTGCTGAAGTAGGGTACCAGTGCTTAAATGACAGCCCACCAACTCAAATTAACAAAAGAGAGGTTTATTAGTCAAGGCTCTGCTGGCCAAGGCCATTTGCAGGAAACTAGTTCTGAGCAAGGGCCCCCAGTTGCAACACAAGGCTGTCTTACGTAGTTTAGATTTACATCCTGGCAGGCTAAAGATAGAACTTGGGACTTCCTAGGGCTCTTATCGCAACATTCTGGAGGCTTGGGCAAGCAAGCAAGTTTACAGAAGCAGATGTAGCTGGTTATGCAGGTGCGGTGGATAAGGGTACAATTAATTGTGTAATGTCTGCAGAGAAAGTTTCCAGGAAAGGAGTAATGCCTGCCTCAAGGTTAGAGCTATTCCTGCTTTTCCCCCTTACACTTCTTTCTTCTCTTTATTCCTTCTTACAGTGCCATACATGTTGCTTGCTGTTTAAGAGATGAGTGCTTTGCAGTTCACATAAGCAATTTCAGATATTCTTAATTGAATATCTGCATTGCAGTTCCTGGCAGGGAGGGTTTCATGAGAGCAGGGATAATTTGTGTCTTGTTCATTCACTAGTTGAGAGCCTTGTGCTTCTGGCTTTTGTAAGTTTTTCAAAAAACAATGCCGGGCTGGGTGGCTCAACCTGTAATCCTGAGCCTTTGGGAGGCTGAGGTGAGTGGATTGCCTGAGCCCGCGGGTTCGAGATCTGCCTGAGCAGCGAGACTTCATCTTTACAATAAATCAAAAAATCAGCTGGGCGTGGTAGCGCATGCCTGTAATTCTGGCTACTTGGAAGGCTGAGGCGGAAGGATCGCCGGAGCCCAGCAGGTCGAGGTTGCGGTGACCGGGAGCGGCCACTGCACTCCAGTCTGGGCGACAGAGTGAGACTCCAACTCAAAAACAAACAAACAAACAAACAAAAAACAATTTCACCGTCTCAATTGAGTGAATGGTTCCTATTTAAAATCCTCACCTCTCAAATCTATTAGAACTATAGTTACAACCTGGAGATAGCCTAATGGAAGAATAACAGTCATTTACTCAACAAATGCTTGTTGAATTCTTCCTGTGAGCCACTAGACTAAGTATTTGAGTATAAGACTGAACAAAAGTAAATGTATTTCCTCCCTCATGGAACTTTCTATCTAGTTGGGAGGGATGAGAATTAATAACATGATCAAATAAGTATAAAAGAGTGGCCATGATAAGGGAATGCAGTGAGAACATATGATGGGGTGATTTGGCATAATCAAAAAGGAGCTTTCAAGACAAGATGATTCATAGATGCCAAAAGTGGAAACTGAACAAAGGAAGCCAACTGAAAAAGAAGGGGTGGCAATTTAGTAACATTGTATGTAGATCCCTAGAGAATCTGCTAACAACAGTCTCCTCCAGGGGAGGAGTTGAATGGTGGTGATGGTGGGAGAAATGGAATAGAAGGCAGCTTTCCCTTGCTGATTTATGCTGTTGAACATTTGGTGAGAAGATTGTACTTATGTAATACCTGTGAGATTAAAGAAAAATTAAAACTAGAAGCTAAAGGAAAAAGAAAAAGAAGAACCATAAATACAAAAGAATTGAAGGCAAGTCACAGTAGTTGCTTCCTTTAGGACCATTTGGCTGCATCACAGTTGAATTAGAGATCTCACCTATAAGGACAGATACAACTGTAACTCCCCACACTTAATACAAAACAGTGTTTGGCACAAAACAGTATTTGGACACTCACAGGTACATTGACACTGACCTCAGGGTTTATAGATTGATTATTGTCATTAATTAATAGGATGACATGTATTAAGACTTTATTCTGTGCCAGATATGATACTTAGCATTTAACATGGGATATATTATCTAATCCCTGTTACAACCCTAGGAGATGGGTCCTATAGTTATCCCCCTTTCCAAGATGAAGAAATTAAGGCTTAGAGGAGAGGTCAGGTCACTTTTCTAAGGTTTTTGTAAGTGACAGAGCTAGGATATGAAGCCATTCTGAAGCCAGAACTCCTAGTAGTAGTGCCACATCCCTCCATGATGCTCTGCAGTTTGAAGAGATGCTGTCTTTATTCCTCACAACCCTCAATCTCTATGCTTGTGGCAATATTTGGATGGTACAAATAGTCAACAGCAAGACACATGGAGAATGCCAGTGGTCTGCATGATTTCTAAGAGGCACTCATATCTGGAACCTTCTTCATGCACACATATGAGGATTAGTACTTCTTATTCACAGCTGGTGCTATGCCTCCCACACAGTTTACTGAGATATTTTTGTGTGTGTTTTCTAAGGGATCTTATTGCTTCTTTTCTCTCATATTGTACGAATCATTTATGGAACTTACAGAGGTTATGAGGCCTCACAACCAGCAGACTTAATTATGCTGGAGTAAGTTCTCTCAGTCTAGGCTGCCCAGATTCTTGGCTCATTTTCCACTGGGCCCTCATTGTCCATGGTTGCTCTGAAGCTATAGTGTCACAGGGTTATTCAGAAAAATCCTGATGTGAAAAAAAAATGCGATTTCAGGAGAGAAGCAGTGTAATTTAGCAGGTTTTGGAAAGGACTTCTGAGTTCAAACGTCTGCTCTTCTATTGGTGATTTAGGTTATATTGGCAAACTAGGTAAATTTCTAAAAGCCTTGATTTACTGGGTTGAGTAATGAGATTAATGTACTTGTTTTGCAGGACTGTAATGAAGATCAGAGATAACCAGAAACTAGAGTATGTAGACACCCAGTACTAGTTATTATTACTGTCAAAACACTCAAAGAGTTGCCTTACAAAGAGTAAAATGGGATTCAGTTGCTAAAATTCAGCACAGTCATAAGCTCACTTTTAAAGGAATGACTAATAGATTCTTAAAAGCATATTTAACTTGGGTGTTGCTGAATGTCATCATGGTTATAAGAATTATAATCACTCAACTATTTTAAATGTTTAAACATAATAAATTCTAACTATTCTAGTATATGAGATGGCCTTAAAGAAACAAACTGCTGGATACACAAAGTAATTATGGGTTATGTTGTATCCTCTGAAGTCAACAGAGGTATACAACAATGTGAAATTAGGCCTGACTTACTTTGGACTTGGGTTCCAGGAGAGGTAAATTGTAGTAGAACTCTGAAGGAGTGATTCTGAGATAGCTGTGGGAAAAGCTGGGTGAGATTCTAGTCAGAGGGAAAGGAGAGTTCAAAAACCCTGAGGGAGAAAGGGCTTAGAGTAAGCAGTCTCTGTGTAGTAGCAAGAAAAGAAAGTTGCTCTTCAGACAGCCTCTGCTGTAGAAACACTCACCTTAGGTAAGAGTATAAAGTAATGACACACATGCACTTTTGTTTTTTTTAAGAGATGGAGTCTTGCTCTGTTGCCCAGGCTAGAGTGCAGTGGCACAATCACAGCTCACTGCAGACTCAAATTCCTGGGCTTAACTGATTCTCCCACCTTAGCCTCCCAAGTAGCTGAGACCACAGGCATGAATTATTTTATTTTTTTGTAGACAGATGGGGTCTCTCTATGTTGCCCAGGCTATTCTCCAACTTCTAGCCTCAAGTAATCCTCCCACCTTAGCCTGCCAGAGTGCTAGGATTACAGACGTGATACATCATGCCTGGGCCCCATTTCACCTTTAATGACTTATTTCTGGTATGAATGGTGTGATGCTTACATCAGGTGGTTCAAAATTCCTGCCCTCGTGGAAGCTCTATTCCATGCCAACATCCCTATTTGTCAATGTTGACTGTTGAAATGCTATAAAATCAATGTTACTGCTTGATGGCTGCTAACCTCATGACTCGATTCTGAGATGGACCATTGTTGAGAACATTTCCAATAAGGGATTCATTGGGACCAATTCATGAAAACACACTTATTTGCTTTATTTTTCTTTTCAGAGGCCACAGCAACCTTAAAGTATTGTAAATGGGTTCCACTATCTAATCAAGAAATTAGAGCAATCTATTAATTGCCATTTCTGATTATTTGCATTTAATTAAGGGGTACTCTTGAGAAAATGAAGGGCAGTATAACCTCAAAATATGCCTTTACATCTTAGATAATTAACTATAATTTCTATCTTTGCAGCTTTCACTAAATTGTTTATTTCTCCAGATGGTTTCTAAAAACTATGATTTTTACCTCTTTTATTTTAATGAGCAAGCAGGGTTTTCTGATAAAAGCTTATGTGGTTTAGATTTTGCAACTAAATTAAAGCTTAATTAGTCAAAAATCCAGATCTGTGATGTGTTTATGAAAGTTATACAAGCATAATTAATTTCAGTTAATTGCACAAATAGCTTTTTCATGTAAACAGTAACCTCTTCACAACTGACCTCTAAATGTCACATTTCAGTTTATCTACACTTCTAGCCTTCACCAGTAATGCTGCATCAACTCACATAACTCTAAAAGTATTACACTTGCCTTTGATTTATGACTTTTATCACAGGAGTCAGTTATTACCCCTATAACCCATGTTTCATGTTTTGAAAAGGCAATGAAAAAAGCATATTAGAATAGGATTGCCTTTGTTTTGATAGAAGCAAAAAAAAATTAGAAATATGATTTTGGTATGTTCTTCTAAGTTTACTTCTTCTCCTTATAATGTTACCTAGGCTTTTTTTAGTTTATTTGAATGACCACTCAAATTACATTGATGAGCTAACTGTCAAAAAGAATAGCTATTATTTTGAAAATCTCCTGATATTTCTAGGATTTCTGTTCCTGAGAATAATAACTGTACTGTATACTGAGCCAGCTCTCTTGCTGCATAAGCTGTTGCCTTTGAAGAGGTCTTTACAAAGCCATGTTTAATTCCAAGGAATTGTTATCTAAAAGCATGCCTTCACATTTGATTGGCAATTAATCATTTTTATTAGCTCCCTCATCCTTTCCCTAATAAGTCTCACATAATAGTTTTTTGTTTTGTTTTTTTTTAAGTTGAGGTCTCACTCTGTCACCCAGGTTGGAGTGCAGTGAGTAGCATGACCACGATGACCACCACCAAATAGCTGGGACTACAAGCACACGCCACCATGCCTAATTTTTTTGTATTTTTGTAGAGATGAGATTTTACTACGTTTTCCAGCCTGGTCTCAATCAGTCCACCTGCCTCAGCCTCCCAAAGTGCTAGAATTATAGGCATGAGCCACTGTGCCCTGCCTTATGTATAGATTGAAGCTGATGAATTATTTTTCTCTCTTCCTTGTTCAAGGGAGGAGGGGCTATTATTGCTTCTGGAGCTCTTTCAGAAGACCCAGAAGCTTCTTTCCCATGAGTACCTAGAAAAACTCACTACTTCTCATACAGCCAGACTAGACCAGTAACTGTGGCCAGGAAATATGATCATGATCATTGGCTTGGGCCTGAGTCCCAAGTCCACACCTAATACCCATGGCCAATGGGCTGTGCAGGGAGGTATAAGCAGAGGAATGGAAATAAATTAGTCATCCCTAGTAAAGGAGGAGGAGATTCTGGGGAGGCAATCACAGGTCCTTCTCACAGAGCTGACTGTGCTGGGTTGTGTTGGCATTCTAACAGCAGAAAACAGGGAAACTACTTGATTTTAGAGAGTGACTTTTGCTTCAAGATGGTCAGTGTATGTGATTGTTGAATCTGTAAACTGTTCTTCCTTGCTGTATTTCTCCAAGGTTCATTAACAACCAGTATTATAGAACCCATTCAAGAGGAACATGTTTTTGGTGCCTATCTTATTATTAGCTTCAGGGCTACATTTTAAAAAATACACAGTGAAACCCATGGAATATTTAGAAAGAATGTGGTGCTTTGCAAAATTGACTTTGGGGATAGCGTAGTTTATAGTTGGAAGGGTGTCTGGCAGTTTCATGAATTAAAAACCTTTAGTCTGTTTCCAGGCTGCAGTTACCTGTAAGAAGTTGAAAAAGGAGAAATTCAGTATGTGTGTGACTTTCAAAGGATCTGTAATGGTTCAGTACCTTTTTAGTTTTATACACGGACTACAGGAAGGTCATTTTCCCCTATGTGTATGAAGTTGGCCTCCCTCCCTTTGTGGGGTTTTTGTTCATTTCAGAGGATAAGAAATGGGGACTGGCTATTGTTAGTGACAGGACAGTGCTTTAAGAATAATGAGAGTTACTCCTCCTTTTCCCCAAAGATTTGTAAAGCAAAAGTACACACTGACTTAGTAGCTTTTTCTGAATAGCTATCATTACCATTTTCTCTCCTGAACTGCACAGAACCCCTTCACTGTGAAAGTCAGGACACTTGAGTTATGGTCTGGGCTTTGTCACAAGCTGTGGGACCTTGGGCATCTACCTGTCCCCTCTGGGTATCACAGTGCATACTGATGAAATGGAGAGTTGCAAGGGCACACAGAACCAAATAAGATCTTGGGTACCTTTTATCTCTAACATGGTTCTACCCATCTGCAGCGGGGAGTTGTAAAAAACATACCTCTGATATTTAAAAGACTATTTAAGAATGGGCATACCCGGCTGGACTCAGTGGCTCAGCCTGTAATCCCAGCACTTTGGAAAGCCGAGGCGAGGGGATTGCCTGAGCCCATAGGTCCGAGACCAGCCCAGGCAACTTGGCAAGACCTCGTCTCTATAATAAATCAAAAATTAGCTGGGTGTGGTAACACGTGCCTGTAGTTCTGGCTACTTTGAAGACTGAAGCAGAAGGATCACCAGAGCCCAGTAGGTCAATGCTGGGATGGCCGTGAGCATGCCACTGTACCTCAGCCTGGGCAACAGAGTGAGACTCCAACTCAAAAAAAAAAAAGGACAACCCAAATTAAAAATGGGCAAAAGACTTGAATAGACACTTGTCCAAATAAGATATACAAACAACAAAAACACATACTACATAAAGATTCTAGATATCATAGTCATTAGAAGTATCCAATTAAAACCACAGTAAGATATCATTTCACTTCCACTTTCTCAGCCTCTCTTTAACTGCCCATTACAATGTGTAAAGGTGAGCCTGGCTTGGTGGCTCAGCCTATAATCCCACGCCTTGGGAGGCCAAGGTGAGTGAATTGCCTGAGCCCATGGGTTTGCGACCCACCTGGGTGACTTGGCGAGACCTCATCTCTACAATAAATCAAAAATAAAAATTAGCCGGGCATGGTAGCGCACACCTGTAGTTCCAGCTACTTGGAAGGCTGATGCGGAAGGATCACTGGAGCCCAGCAAGTCTATCAAGAGTTATCAAGGTATCAAGATATCAAGGTATCAAGATATCAAGGTCTATCAAGCCCAGCAGATCTATCAAGTGGCCGGGAGCATGCCACTGCACTCCAGTCTGAGCAACAGAGTGAGACTCCAACTCAAAAAAAAAAAAAAATAAAGAATGTGTAAAGGTAAAACAGAGAATAAGGAATTATTCCTTCATCAAAAACTAGGAATGACAGACAATCTTTTGCCAGACTCTGGGAGGGATTTTCATGAAACTGCAGGGTAATGAAACTGCATTAAAGGACACAATTAAAGATAGTATATGTTATACTTTTAGAAATAGGTAATTTCTTCACTTTACCAGGAGTTCTTTAGAAGATACTTTTTCTTTTGACCACATTTGTGCTTTGAAGGCAAATTCCAATATCTTTAGCAACTAGGAAGACAAGCATTTCTTCTTCTTTCTGTATGGGTGGTAGTTTTGAGTCAATCTGCTCCCCAGTTTTCTTCCTCTGCAGAGAATGCACACACACATATGCATACATGTATGAGGAGTGACCCAAAAAAACCTGTAAATATCTTTTGGAAGGTGGGACCCTTGTAGTACAGGCTTTCCCTACTAGGTGAGTGTCCTAGGAACCCATCAGTATCAGTATACCAGCTAGCGTTGTGAGAGGCTGCATTTGGCTTCAGTAAATTTTTTTTTTTGGCGATTCTTTAAATATATTTCATAACAGGTGATTTACAAGCGCACCTGCCCATACTGCAAACTGAGTGTTCAGCAGTTTTTGACAAAAAATGGCATGAACCCCATGCCCTACCCTCCCTATTCACCCGATCTCGCCCTGAGCACCCTGGATGAAATGTCCTCAAAGAGAAACATTTTGTTGATATGGAAGAGATGAAACAGAAAATGGCAGAAGCACTAAAAGCCATCAAAATTAACAAGTTCACAAACTGTTTTGAGCAGTGGGTAAAGAGTCTTGATAGGCATATTGCATCAAATGTAGAGTACTTTGAAGGTGACTGAAGTATAAACGTGTAAGAATAAATACACAATTTTTTAATAAATAAGTTCTGGTTTTTTGTGTTCTCCCTCATATATACACAAAGATAAATATGTACACATATATACATATTTACACATACAGGGAGGTGTATATTTATATGTATAAATATGTACACACACACATAAACTAGCAAGAGGCTATAATCTCCCAAAATGACTGAGCTAGTGTGGCAGGATTTTATAGAGAGTTGGGACACTGAGGCCAGGAAGCAGTTTTATTTGGGCCAGCACTGGCTCAGCTGATTCACATCCAAAGGCTGAGCCCTGAGCGCAGAGGGGCATTGCCTTTTATACAATTTTAGCTTCTTTGTCCCCCAATAAGGCTTACATACTAGTAACATACAGGCTAATTGAGTATTTTACAGCTTAGGGTTACTGCAGAGTTACACATGTGCACTACAGATTGGGGCTACATTCCTTTCTAAATATGAATCTTTTAAGAAAGTTTTTTATCTTATGGTGTTAGAAGAACTCTTTCATTACTCTGGGAAGGCTTTTATCTTACTGTACTAAGGGGGCCCCTACTCTGTCCTGGGAAGGCCTTTATTTTATTAGGCTTCAGGGGAGGGCTCCCTGCCTCACTAGAATTAGGATAGAGCCAAGACACCTTGTGTCTTAAGAGTGACAGTTGCTGGGCAGGCACGGTGACTCAAGGCTGTAATCCCAGCACTTTGGGAGGCTGAGGTGAGAAGATTGCCTGATCCCAGGGGTTCATTCGAGACCAGCCCGGGCAACTTGGTGAGACCTCATCTCTACAATAAATCAAAAAATTAACTGGGCGTGGTTGCGCATGCCTGTAGTTCCAGCTACTTGGAAGGCTGAGCCCGGTAAGTGGAAGCTGCAGTGGTTGTGAGTATGCTACTGCACTCCATCCAGGGTGACAGAATGAGACTCTTACTCAAAAAAAGAAAAAAGAAAAGAAAAAAAGCTCTGTAGACTAAACAAGAGAAGGTACAAGAAGATATGAGTAGACTGCAACCTGGAAAAAATGGTTCTTCATGAATTTCATGTATTCAGAGCATTTAAGACAAATACCTTCCTGACAACCTGAAGCCAGCAGTGCAATGTGAAGGCATTCAGTCAACACCCACACAGAGCACACTCTCTAGAGCAGGGTCACACCAGAGAGGCCTTCCTCCTGGCTGTGTGAGTAGAAGCCATATGGGACCTATGGAAAAAATACTACAGAATGAGGAATTGTTGGAGGGTCACTCTAAGGACTTGAAGAGAGAGCATTCTGATGAAAATGATTTACTTTACAAATCAGAAGAAAGACTTAGAAAACTGGGGGGGGGCAGGTGGTGGTGGAACAGGGAATGGTCATTGTGCTTTCTCTGTGGCCAAAGAATAGAAACTCAGAAGGACAGACCAGGCATAGTCAAGAAGGCTTTAAAATCAAGGGACACCACCTAGGAAACATCTGGGTACTAAAAAGGCAATAGCAAAATTTAACTCCACTTTGGAATTGGCAAAGAATTCATATTGAGAAAAATTTCATCAGCTCAGTGAGGAATAAAAACGAAGTGCTTTCCCAGAATAAGGAAGAAAAGTGATAAAAGAAAAAAAAAAGTATTACTATGGAGGATAGAGGATGAGTTATAGAATTTCCTGGGAGCTATAGAAATTCCTGAGGAAGAGGTTAGACTGTTGCTAGCATGGGAAAGGTGGAATGAAGAACATTCTTCTGAGCTGGACATACTGAAGGTTTTTGTTGAGAGCCAGGTGAAATGATGAAAAGACAGCCACACCCAGATACATCCTGGCAGAGTATAGGTTCAGTGTAAAGAAAGAAAAATCTTACAAACAAAAGTCATGCTGATCAAAGGACTCTCCTTCAGAACAAAGCAGAAAACAATCGAATATCTAGATGTTTTTGAAGGGAAAAATGAATTCCAAGAATGTTTTAATCAGAGAAGTTGTTTATCTTATATGAAAAAGACTCAGATACTTTCTCATGTACTTTACGCCTCACAAAACATAACTTCTACCCTTTAAGTTTGCTCCACAACTGTTAACTAAATACAAAATAAGAACCCCCAAATGAGAGGGTTGTGCTATAAAAATGGCTAGGGTTAAGCTTTGGAACCATTAATGTATGAAATATTTCTAAATGTTTTCTGTAGATTATAAAATGCAGTTGTAAACAGCTGAAAAGAATATCAATGTAAAAGTATCTAAAACTTAGTGTCTAAATTGCCAGATTTATATCCACAAAAACAAGAAAGGGGTAGATAGAGGACATGGGGCATGAAGATGAAAATTTGTGCAAAATTATGTGTGTGACATAGGAACAATTTAAAAATTACCATTTCTGTCTTCACTTTGATAGCAAGTGAAAAAGAGATCGAATAATTTTTTTTTAAAAGGACCTTAATTGGTATGTTTCTTCCAAACTTTGGGGGAAGAGGATGGGAAATTGTAATGCAAAAGCAACAGGTAGAAAGCACTAAGCAGAGAGTCACACAAACTTGAAGTGTATTCAGATTCACTTGAAAGACTCCATCTAATTATTTTGTTAATTTCAACATGGAATCAATCATGTCGTTTCATGGCATATTTGCGCACACAGAGCGGCAGTTAGTTGTAGATCTTTGATGGAAAGGGAATGTGTAGACAATCTACATCCTTCCTTCCTACAGACCCTGCTGGACTGAGCTGTGCAACTGACACAGCTGAGGCCCAGCCACTCTGATGACTGTGCCTGGTGCTTTCCACTCAGCTGTGGTTGTTGTAAGCTAGATGGTTTTTGGTGGTGCCACGAGGTTTGGTGACACAGCATGAACATCATGCCAGGATAACTTGCATGACTTATCTGAGCTAAATCTGACCTTTAGAAATATTGTGAAAATCTGTGTCCTTCTGTGGATACCATTGTTCATAGTTCTTTAGCACTGTAAACACTTTTTTTTAAAAGAAAGGATCCTCCCTAAAAGTACTAAAACCCATCGCATCCCTTACTGATCCTTCCTTCCAGAAACTGGATTCCTCTTCAGTATCTTCAACCTGTATAGTACTAATGCTTGAGCACATAAGTGTATTTACTGTTTTCAATCTTATAAAATGTCCCTTCCAGGGAGAACTTCTGTCCCAGAGAGCAAAAAGACAGCATTCTTTGTTAGTTACAATAAATTTATTATTTTTTCAGGGCCTCTGTAGCTTGATTTTTTTTTGAATGGAAGCAACACTTTATCTGCCTGAAGGCAATGGGATAGACCAAATGATTTCCTGTGAGCTCTTCCACCTCTGGGATCTATCAGTGTTTGTGGATGACTTTGTGTATGAGAGAGAGGGTTTAGGTTTAACAAAAAAGGTAACAGATTATTAACCTCTTCAGGGCAAGGGCCATAAATTCATGATTTTTCCACCTACCCCAAGGCTTAGGACTGAGTTGTGAACATGGTTGATATTCCTCAGATGTGTGTTCCTGGTGTCGTGTTTCTTCCTGTCACGGATGGATACAGGAGTACATTGAAGAGGAAATTAAAGGCTTTGGATTAGTGATCAAGAGACATCACTGGCAGATCTATGTGTAATGTGACTTGAAACAATCCACTTCAGAGTATTCTGGATTGTGTTACCTTATTTGTGAAATTAAAGGTTTGAATTAGATTGGGGTTATGAACTAGTAGTTGACCAAGTTGTCTAGCGGAAGTGTATCATTAGAACTGCAGAGCATTGACAATATTTTTGTCGCTGTTACTTTGAAAGCCCTTCGAGGAAATGCAGGTTTCCTGCATTTCACTGTAGTCCTCACTGCTCCCTATTGCATAATCCCTTTCTATTTCACTTATGTATGTTTCCTTTATTAGCCTTTGTGGACATTTGATAGTAATCAGGAAAAAGGGCGAGAGAGGGAGTTAGATTTTAAATCTAAAATTAGCTTTTTTTCCTCTGCAAACTCTGTGTAGTCAGTGTGAAAAGGCTTTTTCTTTTTCTTTTTTTGTAATAGACATTGGAGGTGAAAAACTAGACTAATTAGAACAGATTGATGTGAGAAAAAAATGTCAACCTAGGCAGGCACACCAGAGCAATTCCAAATGGATTTTAAAATGGAAATAAAAAAGTGGAGTCAGTCTACTTGTTTTCAGGTGCCTTCTCTTCACAGTCATTAGTTTGGTTCGAACTACATCAAAATGGTCTTGATGGCCCCAGTCACAAGAGCTATTACAGGTTGTCTAACTTGGTTAAATTCTTTTCTGCTCTAAATTGTTAATGATTCAGCATTTCATGGCTTGAGTCAGGTGTTCTCGGAGGGCGCCCTCCTTAAAGGTCAGTTACTCTCCAGATACTAGCATCCAAGTTTAAGATTGCAGAATCCACTCAGTGACCTTGGGAGAATAATTATTTATTAGGCACGGTCTCAGAAGGCACAGTTTTATGGAGGGAGACCTTGACTGGCAATGCCAGGAGAAGCGAAGAGGCTGGTGGAAAAGCCAGAGTGCTGGGAGTGGTGAGGGCAGAGGGATTTGAGGCCAGCTCTCAGATGTGGGGATGCATGTTGCTGTTGAAGAGGGAAGAGAAATCCCTGTATGCCAAACACAGTTACAAGCTTCACGTGCTCTCTCTCACTCCATCCTCTTGGGAGGCCTTAGGAAGAAAGCATTATCAGCACAAGATCACAGATGAGGAAACTGAGGCTTGGAGATGTGAAACCACCCACCCAGGGAAGAACATTTTCAGAGTTTGCACAGCATTTCATAAAGGGCATATTACTATTCTCTGCACACTGGTGCCTGATGAATGATTTATGCATTTTATTCATTTATTAGGATGTTGCAATGTCTGAAAATAAGTTTCCAGTAAATGTTGACATGAGAACGCTTTTGTCACCTGCATGAGATTGTCAGTATGCAGCTTACAAGGCTGAAACATACACATTCCGAGAGGGAGCGGTAGACGCGTGACAATGTTTTTAATGGGGTTGATAAAGAGATCATTTCATGACATTAATAGGAGTAAAAAAGAAAAAAGGAGGGGAGAGAATTTGTGAACAAATAGAACAGTGATGAGTAAGTGGAATATTAAGGTAGTCAGCAAAGCCGTACACATTTAAATAATTGGCCTCTAATTCCTCTAAGATTCTGTGGTAGGCCAGTGGAGGATTTATTGTATTTTTTTCCCATTTGTAATCCCGCTAGTAGATGATTTGTGTACTGGAGGAGGAAAAAAATAAAACAATGATTTTTTTTTTCTTCCCGCATGACATGCAGTTACTAGCCAGGTTTCTATATTTATCCTACCCAGGTCCCTGAGCATGTTTTTCCCTTATTTAGGAAGCCTGCAACCACAAATGTGTTGAATTCATTTTATTACCTTTCTATTGAATATAGAGAACAATGCCTATATTTCCATGTTTGGGGATTATTTTAAGCAGAATTGAGAACAATTTAAACAGGGGTCCTCTGGTGTTTGTATCATACACAACCAGTTGTTTTGGTCTTTTTGTTTAGAAGCCAATCTGGAAGATGTTTATCTTTAGGAATATATATATTTTTTTTAGTTGGAGTCTCACTCCGTTGCCCAGGCTGGAGTTCAGTGGCATGCTCATGGCCAGCGTTGACCCACTGGGCTCTGGCAATCCTTCCACCTCAGCCTTCCAAGTAGCCAGAACCTCAGGCACATGCTACCACGCCCAGCTAATTTTTTTATTTATAGTAGAGATGAGGTTTCGCCAGGTTGCCCAGGCTGTACTCAAACCCGTGGACTCAGGCAATCCTCTCACCTCAGCCTCAATGCTGGGATTACAGGCTTGAGCCACTGCACCCGGCCAGGAATAATTTTTTTGTGAGTTGAAGGGTAGATAATCTTTAAGATTAAGGTTATTTTCTACTAAAACGAATAGTTTTGGAACTTATGTAGGAAACTGTTCATTTCTTTTTTTGAGATACTTGCAAGAAATGAAAAACAAAGAGAAAAGCCATAAGTCTGGTACTTGGATGGCAAAAGTTAAGTTTTCATCTTGGAGAAAGACCCAGGTGTCAGGGACTTGCTACCCTAATGTTGGAATTGTTCCTTCTGAAAAGTGGAGACGTGATCCTAGAATCAATATGTGAGCCTCCACCTGAATCTCCAGCAAATTGCCTCCACAACACAAGTCAGTGATACTGACTGGAAGGCAGTATTTTGTCTTGGGTACCACCAGAAGTTGGCTCTCCATTTAAGTGTTCTCCTGTCCTCTCTCCTTCGTCCATCTTCACTGCCGCGTCTATAATCCAGGCCCTCTTCTCATTTAATTCCCACTGGTCCCTGTAGGACATGCCATGCCCAGCTAATCTTTCTTAAATACTATTTTTATGCATCACTTCTTTCTTCAAAAATGTTTATCCGTTTGCAATTGCCAACTGTATAAAGACAACATTCCTCTAATGTCAGGGGCAGCTTGAAGAGGGAGCCTTCCAAATGCCCATTGAACTTTTTCACACTCTCCAGTGAATGTACCCCTATTCCTCTTTAGGGTGATGTATTTACTGTCTCATGATGTGCTCCTTATTTTTATTTTTTATTTTTATTTTTGAGTTGGGGGTCTCCTTTTGTTACCCAGGCTGGAGTGTAGTGGAATGATCACAATGATTATGGCTCATGGAAGCTTGGACCTCCTGGGCTCCAGTAATCCTTCTGCCTCTGCATCCTGAGTAGCTGCATTTATGGGTTCACACCACCATGCCTGACTAATTTTTTTTTCTTTTTTTTTTTTTTTTTTTGGTAGAGATGAAGTCTTGCTATGTTGCCCAGGCTGGTCTTGAACTCCTGGGCTCAAACAGTCACCTGTCTTGGCTTCCCAAAATGCTGGGATTATAGATGTGAGCTACTGTGCCCGGCCTGTGATATGCTCCTTCTGATCTCCATGTCTTTGGGTCTAATGCGGACAGCACGTCTTTGACTTTTAGATGACAAAAAACACATAGCATGTTGACTGCACTAACCTGCCTCTTACATGTTGAATTTGGACTTTGGTGTAGCAGCTAGCATTTCAGGCTACTGTTTGGTGACTGCTAATTCCACGTCTCCATCAGAGTTCACCCAATCTCTCTAAAGAGGTACTACATTTCCCTTAATCCTTGTATTTTAATAATTGGAAAATAATTTTAAAAAAGAAGTAATGATGAAAAGCAGAGGTCTTTTGAGGCAAAGCTCAGCACCTTCAGGTGAATCAACAGGGGTGAACTTGTATTCTCTCTTGATCCCTCTTTGGAGCTAAGCTAGTTGTATGAACTTATAATAAAAGAGATGAAAAGATATATTTATTTTTTGAGTTAGAGTCTCCGTCGCCCAGGCTGGAGTGCAGTGGTACACTCACAGCCACCCCAGGGTTGACCTGCTGGCCTCCGGCGATCCTTCCACGTCAGCCTTCCAAGTTAGTGGGAACAATAGGCGTGCGCTACCACATCCGGCTAATTTTTTATGCATTGCAGAATGAGGTCTCACCAAGCTGCCTGGGCTGGTCTCAACCTGCGGGATCAGACAGTCCACTCGCCTCAGCCTCCCAAAGTGCTGGGCTTACAGACTGAGCCATCAAACCTGGCCGAGTTGCATACTTTAACACACATTTTTACAGACATGTGCTGCAATAAGAGGAGGTGATCTGTCATCATCAGCGATGGGTAGCATAACTACTGCTCTCACCTGGAATCTTTCAGCTCCCTTCAGTCCTTAAGAAACCATCAGTCAGGGCTCATTTGAATTAACTTTCTCCGCAAAGGTGTCTTCAGTTGCGTTTAGATTTCACCTCATCTTCCCTTTGAGCTGCTTTGAAATTATAGTACTATATATCCTCACACTTTTAACATTTCTTTGTAATTATTTTGTATAAATCTCTTCTCTCATCAACCAAAATGAGAGTTTCTTGAAGACAAGTGTATCAATTTATCCAGAATAGTTTGTGGGAACATAGGCTATTTTAGCTAGTTACCTCTGAACTCTGATACATAACTCTGCTTTCTATGAATTAGATATTTTGAAGCTTTTAAAATTGAATTCCACATTCTCTCAGGATACTGAATCCCTTCAGTTTGCTACCCATTGGGTAAGAAAATGTATTTTGTTCATTCTAAATATATTTCTTTCAAGCTCAAAGAGCTTTGAATGGGGATTTTGTATTTCTCTTTTCTATTCCTTTCAGGTCTTTCTAGATGACAATCATGTGCCCTTTTGTCCTTGTGTTTTCAGCCTGAGATGCCCTAATTAAGATGGCATTTTATAAAAGGTAGAGAAATGTGGTGATTTGCATCTTCTTTTGTGCCATCCTGGAGGGGTGAGATAGCAATTCTTGATCAGCAGAGATATTTGGGGCTTAAATGCACAGTTAACAGTTGCTCATAATTTAGCTGTTCAGAAATTAGAGTAGGTTTCCATTGTGTTAGTGTTAGCATTCATGTCTTTTAGAAAATTTACAGAAGTGTATAATTTCCTCCAAAAGATATCTGTAAGGGAGGACACTTGCCAATCCAATTACATTTTCAGCTTCTCATTTTTTTTTTCTGTATCCTCCAATAATTTTGCCAGAATTTTAAAGAAAAACAGAATCTCATATTATTTTTATATCTATCCTCAGTCAATGCTAATTTTAGTTTTAATGTTCCCTCTTTGGTATCTCCTCTTCTATTGATTTGGTAAGAGTTACCTTTAATCACTTCAAGGTAAGTAATGTATTAAGATCGCCCAAGGCTAGCCTATATTTAGAAAAATCACTCCATTTAAGAATTAATTTAACAAGAGTCGATTACACATTTTACTTTGGAACTTCACCAGGATTCTTCCCATCTCTATGAAAGCATTTATTATCCAGAAGAAATTAGGCCTAATTTTAGAGAATGCTACAGTGAGCAAAAAACTGTCTTACATTTTCAGAAATCTTTATGACTCTGACTATAATAACAACATTTAAGATTCACAGAATTTCTGTATTAAAAGAAAATGAATGGGATACCAGTTGTAATTAGACTACTACCACCCGGCTTCAGATAATGTTATGCCATTAAAATAGCAAAATGAGGCATAGAAAGGGGACTGTGGTCAACTCAGACCAACAATGTTATACTGTCGTGGGCATTTTTGTTTGGGTTTGTATTATGTTTGGATCCACATCATACAGTGGTGTGAGCATGGAGAGCGTGGTACGGAAAGACCAATCAGACTGGGTTGCATTGGTGAGGAAGTAGTAACAAAGACTTTAGATACCCCTTTCCTGGTATTTTGCTGAAAAGGAGAGTAGAGAAATGAACTAGTAGCCAAAGGAGTGGATGTGGAATCAACAGACATTTTATTTTTGATAAGCAGGAACTGAGATTAAGAAAAAAAAAATGGTGCAGCATGGAGAGAGATTAAGGATATTAGAGAGAGGGAAGAAACGTTTCAAGATACAAACATGCATGGCAGAATCCTCAGTGCTGATATTGCTCATTTTGCTCTCTATAATATGAGAGGAGATCCCCCTAAAACCCATAATTATCTTTTGGAGTACAGCCCCCTTCTAATACAGGCATCCCCCTGCTAGGTAAGTGTTCTAGGAACCCACTGACTTTTGTGTACCAGCTAGTGTGTTGTGAGAGGCTGTGTTCAGCATCAGTGAATTTTTTTTGGAGATTATTTCAGTGCACTTGCCTATTTCATTATGGGTGATTTATGAGCACATCTGCCCACACCACGCGAAGTGTTCAGCAGCTTTTGTCCAAAAATGGCATGGCCCCCGTGACCCCCATTCCTCTTGTCCCAAGTGACTTTTTTTTTGTTTCCACAGATGAAAAAAGTCCTCAAAGGTAAACATTTTGCTGATGTGGGAGAAGTGAAACAAAAAAATGACAGAAGCACTAAAAGACATCAACACTGATGAGTTTAAAAAGTGGTTGGAGCAGTGAAAAAAGTGTCTCGATAGGTGTATTACATCAAGTGTAGGGTGCTTTGGAGGTGACTGAAGTTTAAACATGTAAGAATACATTTTTAAAATTCCATTTTTAGGGGGTCCTCTTCATATATATTTTAAAGATAGGTTTCAATGTATCACCTAGGCTGGAGTGCAGTGGTGTGGTCACAGTTCACTGCACCCTCAACCTCCTGGGCTCAAGTAATCCTCCTGCCTTCTCAGTAGTTGGAAGTAGAGGTATACGCTACCACACCTAGCTCTTAAGATATATTTTTGATTTAAGGGATTGTCTTGCCCTAAAGTTGTATCACAGAAAATATTTAAGAAACAAGCTCATCCATGCTTGCCTTGATAATAGCAACTGGCATTTTTGGTTTTCCAAGCTGTGGAGAAAGTAACAGGTGACCAACTATAACAGAAGGCAGAAGTAATCTGAAGGGCCCTTACTGCCAGTCACCTTGACCTCATAGCAAAATAGTAATAGTTTTATTGGTCAGCAGCTACTGGGTTTTCAGTTATTCTTCCCCATGAGCAACAGCAGCCTACCAAATTGGGCATTTTATTTTTCAGCACTTGACCTATTCACTGAAGAAAGAGAAAAGTTAAAGAACTCTTTTTGTCTTGTGCATAAAACAAACACAGTTTGAAAGAAAAAGTCTCAATCTTTTTTTACAGCAGAAGCTTTCTGCACGAATAACAATGGAAGGCAATGCTCTTTGCCCCCCAAACAATGACAGCATACCACCACTCTAACAGTGATAAGAGCCATCCCTAGTCAAAGCTCACAGATTCTCCTGCTGGTACCATTCAGCTCAGACATTTGTGACATATTTGAAATCAAACACAAGCGAAATGAATATCGAACCCACTCACTGTGGAACATTACTGTTCACATTCTGTTTTAGTTGTGTGTGTGTGTGTGTGTGTGTGTGTGTGTGTGTGTGTGTGTGTGTGTGTGTAAAATACCAAATTTATAGAGAAGTTGCAAGAATTAATAAGAAACATTCCTGAAGATCCTTTACCAAGATTTACTAGTTAGTTACATTTTATTTCATTTGCTTATCATTTTCCTGTCTTCTTTTTCCCCCTTTTTATCAATCTCTCTTCCTTTCCCTTTCCCTCTGTGTTTCTCTGCCTCCTTCCCTCCCCCTATATGCTTTAAAAAATAACAGAGTAATGTGGCGAGATCGTGCCCCTTAGCTCTTAAGTATTTCAGAGTATGTTTCCTAAGAAAAGTAATATTCTTTTACATAACCACAGGACAATAAGCAAGCCTCAGGACACTTAAAATTACTCTAATTCTATTATCTTATCCACAGTCCATGTTTACATTTCAGTAATTGTCTTAGTAATGTCCTTCACAACTTTTTAATTTTAATAACACTTGCTAAAACATCAGTAAGTTACCTGTGGTCTTATAGTCTGGCTCCTTTTAAATACACTGGGAAACTTTGAGAGAGCAAGTGGGGTGGACACCCTTATAGAATACTAATCTCGAGACTCCAGGCATGCTGTGTAAGTATATCCTCATAAAACGCTTGTTTCAGGAAATGTTGTGGAAAATAGATATTTTACACTCAAAGATGAGGAAAAATTTAAGCCATTCTTGCCCCTCCCCTATTCCATTCACTCCTTGGAGAGTTAGAGTGTGTAATATTGGCTAATACAAGCATCCAAACACATGCTTACACCATGAGGAGACTATATTATTGGTTTAACCTAGCATTTCTCTAAGTTAGTTGACCATAGACCATCCATCGGATTCCCTCGTCTACCTGCATAGTTTCATTTGAAAACACTGTTTTATGTTTTCACAGTATTTATTTCACTTTAAACCCTCATTTCTCTCTTAATTATTTTTTGTAAAATTGTGAGCTAGTGGAACTTCCTTTTGGAAAACGGAAAATGACTGTGACATAAAAAAATATAAGACCTATGCTTAAACTATTATTGATTTTTTTTTTCTTGTGGATATATTCGTAGATAGAAGATCCATGGCATCACAGCAGTGTATCACTGTGTGAGGTTCTGTAACAGGTAAACCCACAATAATGGCTTAACAAAATAGTGTAGTGCTCACTCACCTGGACAGTGGCAGGCTGGGGTGAGGGCTCTGCTCCTCAGTGGTACTCAGGAACACGGGCTGGGGGAAGTTTTGCCACTTATTGCAAGGACACCCCAAATCATCTTGGGTATTGTCATAACGGCTGCAAAAGGGGAGTGTGAGTGCAAAAAATTGTGGAAAATAAGATTGGTCACATCTGTTGACAAGAGTTCAACCACATGGTCATGACTGATGGAGGAGGAGTTGGACAGTATGTTCCTGGTTGAGTAGATGCTTCCAAGTAGCAACTTTGAATTATGAAAGGTGAACATAAGTCTTTGGTGAACTATTCTCTAGAAATATGTATCCATGCATATGTAATTTACAAGTTTATTTTATCATTATTTTGTATTAATTGTATGTTATATCACACTTGATTCTCATATTGACTCTATTGAGATTGGGAGGACAGGTATAAATATACTCACTTATAAATGGAATAACTGAGTTCTATCTTAAGTGATTGGGTAGAATAAAATGGTTTATGTGTGTTCAAATTTGGGGGGTTACTAATCAAGTATTTTTAATAAATTTAGACTGAATTATACTTTTGGGGGGAAATTTATACTTATAGGAGAAGAAGTCTATTGAACTTGCTATGTTCTCTCAATTTACTTAGAAATTAACATCAAATGTGACCCAGGTTGCTGTCTATTAAAATATTTTAATAAAAATAGAATTAAAAAAATAAAATTTCCATTTGTTGACAGACAATGATGAAACAAGGAAGTTTGTGGCTTTTGACTCCTGGGTTTTGCTTAGGGCACACATAGCTAAATAACAGATGAGAGCCAAAATTAATCATCATTAAAAAATAGTGCCCGACCTTGAACAACTATTGTAATACTATAAGAAAGGGATTGGCAGTAGTGGGAAAATGCCATTGGAGGGCAGAGGTGGAATTGGCAGTAGTGGGAAACTGCCAGGGGAGGGGGAGACACATCTCATCAACAAGGGTACCTGCATAATGAACATTTGTATCCCCAACCTTGAAGTGTACCCCACATATTTAAAAATAAAAATAAAATATGGAGCCAGGCTCGGTGGCTCAGCCTGGAATCCCGCACCTTTGGGAGTCTGAGGTGAGTGGATTGCCTGAGCCTGCGGGTTCGAGACCCGCCTGGGCAGTGAGACCTCATCTATACAATAAATAAAAAAATCAG
The DNA here is from genome assembly GCF_000164805.1 of Carlito syrichta. Lineage (NCBI taxonomy): Eukaryota > Metazoa > Chordata > Mammalia > Primates > Tarsiidae > Carlito > Carlito syrichta. Next base: position 165,376 of record NW_007071548.1, read on the forward strand.
CCGGGTATGGTAGCGTGCGCCTGTAATTCTGGCAACTCGGAAGGCTGAGTTAGAAAGATCGCCAGAGCCTAGCAGGTCAAGGCTGCGGTGGCCAGGAGCAGCTACTGTACTCCAGTCTGGGCGACAGAGTGAGACTCCAACTCAAATAAATAAATATAAATAAATAAATAAATAAATAAATAAAATAAAATATGGGATTGGGAACAGTGGCTCATTCCTAAAATCCCAGCACTTTGGGAGGCCAAGGCAAGAAGATTGCCTGAACCCAGGGGTTTGAGACCAGCCTGGGCAACTTGACAAGATCTCATCTCTACAGTAAATCTAAAAATTAGCTGGGCATGGTGGCACATGCCTGTATTTCCAGCTGCTTGGAAGGCTGAGGCAGAAGGATCGCCTGAGCCCAGCAGGTCGAGGCTGTGGTGGCCATGAGCATGCCACTGCACTCCAACGTGGGCGACAGAGTGAGACTCCAACTCAAAAAACAACAAAAAATAGTGACCCTAAAAATAAAGCTCACTTCTCTAACAGTTTCCCATAAAATTTACATATTTTAGAACCATTAAAAGTAAAAATGAAACATTATGGAGAAAAAGAATATATGTAAAATCCCAAACCTCTATTTAAAAAAATGGTTTTATGGGGATAATAAACTTAATACCTACTGTTTAATTAAGCTTTGAGCTAATTAGTCTAATTAATTCATCTGATGAGCATCGTAATATTGACAACATTATTCAGAATCTTCTGGAGTTTAGTTTTATATTGGAAGGGAGTAATTTAATGATGCTCAACATTGGTTGTTTACACTGAAAAATAAATTTGGTATTTTAATGGTTGCCCAACTCCCATTACATTATAAAACTTATCTTGATTCTTGCTGCTTCTATCCTGCAGGCTAGCCTGTTCGGTATTCTCACAACACCCTATGTTTTCTCATTAGAGTAAATATCACAGCCAAAAAAGCAAGGATTTGTTATGATTTATGCAATACCTGACTGTCTTTTCTGGATAATGGTAAGCTCCATGAAAGCAAGGATTGTTTTTGTCTTGATCACTTCCGAGTTTCCAGAGCCTAGTGCTTGACAGGCACTCAGGAGACAGTGAGGTACATAAATGAATGTCCTTGCTGAAAATGAAGCCAGCAGTACAAATTGGAATGGGAATGGTGTGTCCTGGTATGTTCCAGCATTCAAGCCCAGTAATGTGCAGGCTTCAACACTCCATACCAATATGTCCAGTAAGTACCCACGTTTTTTTGCTATACAGATTTTATATTTTTGAGTTGGAGTCTCACTCCGTCGTCAGGCTGGAGTGCGGTAGCATGCTCACGGCCACCCCAGCATCGACCCACTGGGCCCCGGCAATTCTTCTGTCTCAGCCTTCCAAGTAGCCAAAACCACAAGCACGCGCTACTATACCTGCCTAATTTTCAATTTATTGTAGAGACGAGTTCTCCCCAAGTTGCCCAGGCTGGTCTTGAACCCCCAGACTCAGGCAGTCTACTTGCCATGGCCTCCCAAGGTGCTGGGATTACAGGCTCATCCACCAAGCCCAGCTGCTACACAGATTTTAAAAAGAGAAGATGGGTAAAGTTAATTATGTTGTTTCTGGTGTTATATTTTACACTGATTACAAATTCATCTCACAAATGTGAAGTCCATTTAGAATAAAAATTCTCTTAAGGTTGTCAGACTATGTTTGTGATCTTTGCTATATAACTTAGTGGCATTAGAAATAAACAGTATTAATACTTATTATCTCTCCCATACAAGATATCTTTAATTACCATATGATTCAATAATTCCCCTTCTAAGTATGTACTCAAAAGAAGTGAAATCAGCTGGGCTTGGTGGCTCAGCCTGTAATCCCAGCTGGGAGGCCAAGGTGAGTGGATTGCCTGAGCCTGCAGGTTTGAGACCAGCCCGGGCAACTTGGCAAGACCCTGTCTCTACAATAAATCAAATATTAGCCAGGCATAGTAGTGTACACCTGTAGTTCCGGCTGCTTGGAAGGCTGAGGCAAAAGGATAGCCAGAGCCCAGCAGGTTGATGCTGTAGTGGCCGTGAGCATGCCACTGCACTCCAACCTGGGCCACAGAGTGAGACTCCAACTCAAAAAAAAAAAAAAAAAAAGATGTGAAATCAGGGACTTAAACAAATGATTTATACATCAGTATTCATAGTAGCATTAGTCACAATAATACTAATAAGCAACCCAAGTAGCCACTGGTAGAGGAATTGATAAACAGAATGTGATATGTAGACATGCAATGTAAATACCATATTATTTAGCCCTGAAAACCAGTAAATTTTGACCTGTGCTGCAACATGAATGAAACCTGAATATTTTATGTTCAATAAAATAAGCCATTCACAGAAAGACATATACTGTACAATTCCGCTAACATGAGGTCTTTGGGTAATCAGAGTCCTAGAGAAGGAACATAGAATGCTGGTTGCCAGGCAGTAGGGGAGAGGGAGAGTGGGTAGTTACTATTTAATAGGTTTCAGTTTTGCAAGATAAGATGTTCCGGAGATGGATATTGGTGATGATGGTTGCACAACAATGTGAATGTTCATAGTACCACTGAACTCTACACGTAAAAAGGTTAAGATGGTCAATTTTATATGTGTATTTTACTACAATTTAAAATAATACATTTTCAGTATTATATCTAGCATTGTATAAATCCACCCATCTGCCCAAACCCCTGCAATCTCATTACCAACACTAAGCTTACAGTGAATAGAATCTGATATGAGCCAACTTTTTTTTTCAAAATAGACTCTTCTAGCTGATTTTTGATCACTTTACATAAACAGTCTTTTCTTGTTTTTCCATTTTTGTTGCTAGTGGTGATCTCTTGGATAGTTAGTGTATTTCTCTTGGCCTCAGTCCTTCACATGCAAAAAGAGAATATAGTCCTATTCAGCGTCCATGAGAGGGTAAAATGACAGGTGGTGTGTGGAAAAAATTTATAAAGTTGTATACAGTTGAAAAGTAATTTTAAACATTTAGTATATGACATATGATAAAATATAGACAATCCTGAAGTGTAAAATAAAGTCACAGATAATATCACCATTCCAGATATTACCATTTTATGATTGATTTTTTTTTTTTTCTAGTGGAGACAGAATCTTGCTATGTTACAAAGGCTGGTCTTGAACTTCTGGCCTCAAATGATCCTCTCATGTCTGAGCCTCCCAAAGTGATGAGATTTTGGGCATAAGCTACTGTACTTAGCCAACTGATTTACTTTTTATCCATTCAGTCAGTGAGTATCTACCTTGTGCCAAATATTTATATTTACTTTCATCTACTCAAATACCCACAAACCTACACACTAATTACTTTATTCATTTATTCTCTTAGTAATTCACTATTGAGAGCATTTATCACACACCAATCACTATTCTAGATACACTGTCTGAAGATACAAAAGAAACAAAACATATCTTCCATAAGTCAAGCTTGCATTCCAATGTAGAATCTGATGTTAAATAATACAAAAAGTGAAGTTCATATATTTTCTTTTATTCTTTTGAGTTGAAGTCTCATTCCATTGCCCAGGCTGGAGTGCAGTGGCACACTCACTGCTACCCCAGTGTCAACCTGCTTGACTCTGGCAATCCTTCTGCCTCAGTCTTCCAAGAAGCCGGAACTACAGGCATGCGCTACCATGTCCAGCTAATTTTTTATTTATTGTAGAGATGAGGTCATGCCAAGTTACCTGGGCTGGTCTTGAGCCCACAGGCTCAGGCAATTCATTCTCCTCTGCCTCCCAAAGTGCTGGGATGCCAGGCTGTATATATATTTTAAATAGTGATAATTGCTAAGGAGAAAAAAAAAATCATAAATGAGGATTAGAAAAGGTCATTGGAAGATTGGAATAAAGGTTTGGACAGTGTAGGAAAGGCCTCATTTAAGTGACTGAGTAAAAAGCTGTATGAAGTGATGAGTTGTGCATGCAGATGTCTGGGCAAAAAGCATCAGAAGGACCAGTATGTGCAAAGACCCGGAGGTGGAGTGTGGATGGCATGTTTGAACAGAAGAACGTCCTGAAGCAGTGGGATGACAGAGAGTAGTAGGAATGAGATCAGAGAGCTAGCAGGAGCCAGACCATAAAGTGTCTGTAAATCAGAACAAGGTTTGGGCTTTTATTTTGAATGATAAAGGAAGCCATTTTTAAAGCATAAATCATCAGATATTTTACTTAAAGCACCTCTCTGAACTGAGCTAGTAGTGCCTCAGACCTGTAATACCAGCACTTTGGGAAGCCAAGGCAGGCAAATAACTTCACTCGAGGTCAGGAGTTAGAGACCAGCCTGGTCCATGTAGTAAGACCCCCATCTCTACGAAAAATGTAAAAAATTAGCCAGTCATGGTGATGTGTGTCTATAGTCCCATCTACTTGGATGGTAGATGTGGGAGGATAGCTTCAACCCATGAGTTGGAGGCTGCAGTGAGCTTTGATTGAGCTACTGTACTCCAACCTGGGCAACAGAGTGAGACCCTGACTCTAAAACATAGTAAGAATAATAATATAATAAAGAATCCCTCTGGCTGCATAATGAGAATATACAGTAAAGACAGTAAGGAGAAGGAGGGGGGATGAGATAGAGCCTAACTACAATAATCCAGGCTTGCAAAGAGAGTGACTCGGACCAGAGTATGGTTGTAGGGAGAGAGATATTTCTAGAGAACGGTCAGAATTTTCTGCTAGATAGAGTGCCTGTTGTGAAAAAGAGGAAAGGAATCTGGATGATGCCAGTCTTTTTACTTTGAAGATCCCTTCAGAATGGTACAGAAAACTATCTTGGGACAAAAGAGAAAGCAAAATACCTCACTGCCAATGACAAATGGCCCATCGTAAGGACTTATTTTAGACTGAGTGTATCTGTTGTTTAGCATTATTTTCCTGTGTTTGAACAAGAACAAAGAATTCCAAAGTCTGGGCTCACCCAGGTCTAGAGTCAGTCCAAGGCACCATGTTGTGGTCTCAGGCATTACCTAAAGCTCTTGGTGGTTGTCTTGATCCCGACCCTTTAATTTTCTGTTCTCAGTCAAAATCACCATGGCCAACATCTGCTTTAGATTATTTTCCAGGATCCTTTTGGGCTCATCTGTGTTCCCTCTGTGTCTCAGAGAATTGCCGCAGTAACAAGGTAATGTGCTGCAAACCTTTCCAAAACCAAGCCAGACATCGGAAATGCTGCCCCCCCAAAACCGAATATTAGGGAACCCCAACTTGGTTCATCAGTACATAATTTGTATTTCTTTTACTTACTTGAAAAATGAAAATTCAAACTTCCTCTTTAAGCCTACAACAGAAGGAATTGACCAGGTTGTATTCACAAAAGCTGGAGAAGCTTGTTTTTTCAGGCACTTATTCATTCTTGCATTCACTCATTCATTCTAAGAAAAACTTACCGAATAACTTGTATGAGGCATCGTGACTTAAAAGGCTAGCAGGTTTATTATTTATTTACTTACTTATTTATTTTTGAGTTGGAGTCTCACTCTGTTGCCCAGGCTGGAATGCAGTGACATGCTCATGGCCACTGCAGCCTCAACCTGCTGGGCTCAGGTGATTCTTCCGCCTCAGCCTTCCAAGTAGCTGGAACTACAGGTGCACTCCACCACATCCGGCTAGTTTTTGTGAGTTATTGTAGAGACGAGGTCTCACCATGTTGCCCAGGTTGGTCTCAAACTCCTGGGCTTAGGCAGTCCTCTTGCCTCTGCCTCAGATGCTGGGATTATGGGCTTGAGTCACCAGGTCCAGCCAGGTTTATTTTTTTGCTTATTTTTAGGAGTGATGATGCCTGAGGGGCAGATATTCAAAACATAGTTTGGAGGTTAAGACTGCTGTGAATTAGAACCATTTCAGCTACTTCCACACCATGTGGTATTAGCTGTCTCTAAACTCTGAGCTTCAGTTTCCTCATCTGTAAAATGGAGTCCTAATCTCTCAAGACTTTTTGTATAAAACAAAATAATTCATATGTGGTGTGTAATAAAGAGCCTGGAACTGTATCTAGGCAGGTGGTGGTTTGTATTTTAGTTTTAAATTATGAAGAAGTACCGAGGGCAAAGCCAAGGTCAGGAGTGTCTTGATGTATCATTTCCTGTCATCAGTGGAGTAGAAGCAGCATGTTTTCCAGAGGGATTGTGAAGGCAGTGGAATCACTAGAGTTTGAGATAGCATTTCAGTAACTTAGGAAACCGAATAAATTGAGAGTAAATAACGAAATTCTCCAAATAGTCTCTCCCCTTTCTCTCCCATGACATCAGTTAAAAATAATGGCAATTGAGAAATCAAAGACATAAACGTCTCAGAAAGAACTGAGTTGGAAGTATCAAAAGAAGCCAGGGTGGGGGCCAAGGTAATCAGGCTTGTGAATTGCCTGCAATATTCTAGCAATTCTGAGCCTCTTTGAATAAAAGCAATGAGGGTTATGAAGTGAGAAAATGGTGCCGCTGCAGTGTTAAGCTGGCTTGAGTTCTCCTCATCATTATATGATCGACTCTAGAAAAAAATACAAACTCACGGGTACAGGGAAACTTGAGGCTGCTGATACAGAATGGGTGTTCTCTGCAAATCCTAATTGAGGTGAAGAATTTTTCACTCCTGGCAAGGAAAATGAAATTGGTCTTCAGCTTTAACACAGTGTACGAATGTCCACCTCTACCCTGGGGATGTGGGCTGTGGGACTGGGCACAGGGACATGGCAGAAATGTTTTATTATAATTCATTCATAAGCATTAGGTTCTGATATAAGTGTAGTGCTTTATCAGATAGGTATGTGCCCTCACATATGCTTATGTATGTATTTATAAATTATTTTTTTTAGTATTCTGCACTGCTATATGGCACAACTAGTGAGTCATCAGTATCTGTGTTAAAAGTGAGTAGCTGGGATTGACATTAGTCAATATCTGCCTGGAGAAGATATTGATGGGGCACACCTCATCAATAAGGGTACCTGCACAATGAACATTTGTATACCTAACCCTGAGTTGTACCCCACAATTTCAAAACAAAAATTAAAAGAGAAAAGAAAAAGAAAGAAAAGACACACTTTGGTATAGAAGACACGGGATCATAGCATTTGGGAACTGATTGAGATCTCTAAAGTGTTTTGTACACAGCAGAGAGGGATCACAGGGCATTAGTAGGGTTAGAGGGTCTGGGGACCATGGCTAGACCCTTCAATCCAGCTCTGACATTTAAGCCTCTGTGACCTAGGGGAGGTTACTTAAACTTTCCCTGCCTTTGTTTTTTCATCCATAACACGGGACAATAATAGTATATCCCTCCTGTAGTTATTAGGAGGATTGAATAATATACTCTGTATAAAACAGTACCAGATGTATATTTCCATCATTATCGTGAGCATTATTTTTTGCATTGTATCCTTTAATTCCCACAGGTTGTTAAAGTAGGAATGGTTTTATCCCTGTTTTGTGGCTGTTAAACTGGAGGATCAGGAATGTTAAATTACATAAGTGATAATAGTGAAGCAGAAATCAAACCCGAGTGTGTCTCATTCCAGATTCACACAGCACTCCTCGGTTCCTCTCCCAAGTATTTAATCCACGCTTCCTTAGGTGGTCATCTGGCACATCACCCTGCTCTTCTGAACACCGTCATCTTTCCCCTGCTGAAAGAAGCTGATGAAATTGCTTTGAAGGTTTCAAAGGGTTGGGGAAACTCACTTGTGTTACTACATAAGATATAAAATCAAAACATCTATACACAAATGTAAGCTCCAGGAAGTTGCTGAGGACCAGCTTTAATGGAGTACTGGAAAGCTCACTTTGGTGTCTTAATTCACTTGGGCATCGAAGCTACTTCCTAAGTGTTTCTATCTCATTTTCACCCGAAGCCTTTATGAAAATCGTGGTTTTTCAAGATCTATGATGAGAAGTTGAAAAAAAAAAATAATGAAAATCAGGAACACTCAGTGTGACTTGTAATAATTTATCAGTAGGAGTATAATGTTTTCTAAATCTGGTCCAGGATGCATTTACGCTGGGATTTAGTTTGTCAGCGTTCTAAACTCTATTCACTAAAACACATAAACAAAATAAATTTCTCTAATCTGTTTTGAGGTTTCTGAAACTGGTGATTTACAGAAGAGGTCTTAAATACTTTCAGAGATAGTACAGTTTCAGGAAAAGCACTTATTAAATGTTAAACTGATTGGTGAGGGCATTCTGGTAACTACAACAAAAGTACTCCATTCATGGCAAATAGCTTTACTTAGTGTCATTGATTGCATCCTCAGTGACAACCAAGCTTATTCCTGTGTGTAAGATGCCCACCAGTCCATGTTATTAGAGTTATTTTGGGGTAGATGGGCATTCTTGAATGCCACCTGGTTCAAAAGATTGATATTATAGCAAAAAAAGAAGGTGTGGAATCAGGGAGGTTAACCATGATACTATAAGAGAAACCTGAGCCAGGTGCTGTGTGGGACATTCTAAGCTTGTCACTGGGGCTTATCAACAAGGAGAGTCTGGTGTTTGGAGATAGCAATGTACTGGAAAGACAGAAGTCCTGGGTTGCTCTGCTCTGGTCGCCATGGGGCTTGAATGTGTCTCTGTTCCTCTTAGCAACCTTGATTCTCTTGCCTATAAAAGGGAGCTTCATTGGAGTCTGAAGTGAAGTCTATCCAGTGCCCATAAAGCAAAACACAGATGTGCTCAAAATGGTCCTTGGCTGTCCCTTCAACATTAGAAACTTTCATGTCATCTCTGAAAAGTCTGAAACAGCTGCTCATTCCTCCAGAGCTGGAATGGATCATGCATTCTTTGATGAAGCACCAGATGCCAGATACAGTCATTGGCTTATGTTTAGGGACAATCATATGAAAAAAAAATGTATATTTGAAAATGTCAATGCCAGAATCACTTGAATATGGAAAGAGACTGTGAGAAAGATGCAAGGACTGAGATTGCCTGAGTGTCAAGTCTTCTTTCTCTCATGCTCATCTGAGAGTTCATACTGTTTATATCATGTGTAGATTGATATGCATTTCTGTGTGTTCATATCTTTTTTGAGTGTGCATCATTTGAATTGAGATATCACTCTGTTGCCCAGTTTGGAGTGCAGTGACATGATCACGACTTACTGCAGCCTCAGCCGGGCTCAGGTGATCCTTCCCCCTCAACTTCCCAAGTAACTGGACCTACAGGCACACAGAACTGCATCCAGCTAAATTTTAAATTTTTTTGTAAAGACAAGGTCTCCCTATGTTGCCCAGGCTGGTCTCAAACTCCTGGGCTCTAGGAATCTTCCCACCTCAGCCTCCCAGAGTGCTGGGATTACAGGGATAAGCCACCATGCCTGGTGTGTTCATGTTTAGTGACTGAGGTTGAGTTATTTGGGTCAAGTACATGCTGTTGAATCCTCATAAGTTAAATATGTACAGGTGCTGTAGTAGATGTCAGAAAGAGCCAAAGAAGGACCAGGAGGAGTGGATATTTTACTGTGCTGGAAGGGACTGTGTTCTTCCTTACCGCCAGGCCTCTGAATATACGGTTCTCTCTTCCTGGTCCACTGGTCTCCTTGACCCTTGCTTTATATCCTTAGCTTCTATTCTTCCACTAGTTTTTTGTTTTGGTTTGTTTTGTTTTTTAGTAGAAGCTCTTTCTTCTCGAAAGCCATCTTTGACTTCTCATGGCTAGGTTAGATGTCCCTCCTATATCCTTCTGCTTCTTCTATTTTTTTTTTTTTTTCCTGTCAAAGCCTTTCTCATCCTGTGGTGTAATTTGATGATTTGGCTCTCTTTCTCAATAGGATAGAAATTCCATGAGAGTTAAAACCTTATCTATCTTGTTTAATTGAGTTCCTCTTGAGTGCCAGACATGATGCTGGACCGTGGAGACAGAACAGTATACATATGTTGAATAATCAAATAAATAAAGTTAAATGTCAAGAGACAATACAATCTTTGGGGTTTTAATCTACAGAGAAGAATGCTAAGAAGTATTCCATGATAAATGCAATTAAAAATAAAGTAAAATCAACAAAATGAATAGTTTTTTATCTGTCATACTGATAATGTCAGTGGCATAGGTGTGATGTAGGGTAGATTCTAGAGTCTAGGATAATGTGCCTATACTCCCAGAACTTTGGGAGGTAGAGGTGAGAGAATTTCCAGAGCCCAGGGGTTCGAGACCAGCCTGGGCAACTTAGCTAGACCTTGTTTCTATAGTAAATCCAAAAATTAACCAGGCATGGTAGCCTGTGGTTCCAGCTGCTTGGAAGGCTGAGGCAGAAGGATCGCCTGAGCCTGGAAGGTCAAGGCTGCAGTAGCTGTGAGCATGCATTGCACTCCAGCCTGGATGACAGAATGAGACTCTGACTCAAAAAACCCAAGAGACCATTCAAAATCTGGGTATTCAGGGGTCTGCATTCACATGGCAGTGAAGTGCAGTGGAAAGAGGAATAAACCCGGAATTCGGAGACCTGAGTTCTAATTTTAACTTGTCCTTGGCAAACCACCTACCCTTTCTAGCTCCATTTTCTCTATCTATTAAATGATAGGATCGGGTCTCCCCTAAATTTAAAGTCTAGATTTCTCCGTGGCATCAGGCACCAGGACACCATGGTAGCTTTTTGGTCAGTGTGAGGCTTCAAAGCAGGGATCCCTGCATGTATATTTCTACTTAGGACCCAAGTCAGTTTCAATCCTGGAGAGGAAGAAGCCTAGGGGTAGGTGAGAACAAAAGGAAGAAATGGGATAGGGGAAAGGGAGGCTATGAAGGCTGTGAAGATTTTGAAATCAAAATTAAAACCAATAGGAGGGAAATGTCTTTAAACTGAATAATCTCTATTGGTATTTTTTTTCCCACAATATATTTGGACCACGATTTGGAAGAGCTATTCAGAAAAATGTGTGAGGATTCCATAGTCAGAAAAAGGTTCAGACTTAGACCATCTGAGAATTCTTTCTGGAGGATGTAAAAGCGGGCTGCAAAGAAGAAAAGAACTTTGACAAATGATTATAAGATGGCGGGAGAGGTAGACAGGATCTTCCAGGTTGAAGGAATACTTGGAGTAAAAAACCCAGAGCTTTATTTGCTCAGAGTGATGGATTTAGATGTATTATTCAATTGTTAAAAATTAGAGATATTCCGGCTGGGAATGGGGTGGCTCAAACCTGTAATCCCAGCACTTTGGGAGGCCGAGGTGAGGGAATTGCCTGAGCCCACAGGTTCGAGAACAGAATAGGCACCTTGACGAGACCTCATCTCTACAATAAAATTTAAAAAATAGTTAGACGTGGTAGCATGCACCTATAGTTCTGTCTACTCGCAAGACTGAGGTAGAAAGATTGCCTGAGCCCAGCAGGTCAACGCTGGGGTGGCCATGAGCATTCCCCTGCACTCCAGCCTGGGCCACAGAGTGAGACTCTGACTCAAAAAAAAAAAAAAAAAAAAAAAGTGACACATGTTACAGAGCACAAAGTGAAAATACAATCCATGAGACCAAGGATTATAATCCTCATCTACATTATCACACTGGATGAATGAGGTACTGAACTTAAGTATAAATATGTGAGTTTGCAACTTTTAAAATGTGTGCTGTGTAAAAAGTTAGGTGTAGGCCGGGCCTGGTGGCTCAGGCCTATAATTCCAGCACTTTGGGGGGCCGAGGCGAGAGGATTGCCCGAGCCTCTGGGTTTGAGACCAGCCTGGGCAACTTGGCAAGATCGTGTCTCTACAATAAATAAAAAATTAGCTGGGCGTGGTAGCGCATGCCTGTAGTTCCGGCTACTTGGAAGACTGAGGCGAAAAGATCGCTGGAGCCCAGCAGGTCAAAGCTGGGGTGGCTGTGAGCATGCCACTGTACTCCATCCTGGGCAACAGAGTGAAACTCCAATTCAAAATAAAAAATAATAAATCAGATGTAATTCAGGAAATCCAGTTTATCAACTGTAAAGCTGAGGCTGGAATAGTCCCTCATAATATTGTTATATGGCCTGAATGAAGTGAAGTATGCGGAAATATTTTCAGAAGCACAAAGTCTCATACAGATGTAGGTGGTATTTGCTGAAGGTGAGACCCTTGGGGTTCTTTCACTATTTATAGCTTGGGATCTTGGGGTGGTTCATAAGTGTTGGCTGCTTTGGGGTTTGTATGTTATTACTTTGGGGCAAAACCACCTGCTCATCCCAGTAGTCCACAAACTTCATAGCACTCCCCAAAACTATCTCAGAATTGTCAGTCAAGTTAAGATATGTTTAACCATTGTTGTTTCTTGTTTTGTTGTATGTTTTGGGGGAAAGTACACACCATTTAAAAATATGCTTTTAAACTAATGCCATTTATGAGCAGTCAGGAGTGAACATTCTAGAATATCTAATGGGTTCTGGAATCCTACTGCACTGGAGAGCCATCTAGGATGCACTTTCAAATCAAGATGGCCTTTGGGAATGAGGCTGTCTCCCGTCTCCCCCTTGTTCGTGCTCAGTAATAAATGGTCTTATTGTGAAGTGGGTGACACAGTAGCACATGTGCCTCATACATTTGGGTATGTGACAGCTCCAAATGGTGTTGTTTAAAAGAGCATGCTATGTTTAAGTGGAAGTATAATCAATGTGTGGTGACATTTCAAGGTTGTGGGAATTCAGATTCTGTTTCTGTGTGCAGTGTTCAACCCTGGGTACAGAAACAACTGTTGTCTCTCTCGCACTGCACCCTGCCAAATGATTAATGTGCTTTTATCTTAAATAACTGGGGGAGGGTGGCACCTCAGGGAATGCTAAACATATTTTTAATTGCTATATAAATATGTCATTTCCTTGCTAATTCAAGTTATGCATGGGAGGTTATATAACACCAGAGAGCCTCCAGGCGTGATATATTGCACCTGTAAGCTGAGTCAAAGGACTAACAGGTCCCCGCTGAAGATAAAATATTCTTTGCTAACTCTGTCTTAGCAGATGAAGAATTAGATGATGAAGCATGACATTGCTTTATAAAAGCGGAATTATTGTTTGGCATAGAGTATGGTCTCTAAATAACTTTCTGAGATGTTGGGAAGAAAATACATTTTCAATAAGAAAAAAGTGCCCCGAAACAACCTGAAGAACAAAATATTCTTATTTAGGAGAATGTACATGTTGAAGAAGAAATAAGTATTGTCTTTGACATGAAGCAAAATATACAAGATGGTGGAAGATGTTAGTGTCCCTATGCCCACATTCATGCCCACAGTCTAAAACTGACCTTATCAGTTTTGATGTCTCTGAAAGCAAATATTTATTGAACTCCAATTCTTGTACTCTTCCCTTTCCATTTCAACTCATCCTGGAGAGGAAGAGAGGGAAAGAGATTCTAAGTAAGACTCAATAGGTATGGAGTTATGCTACGTCATCTTTTTACGCTCAGTCAATATTGATGGGTTGTCTAGCCACAAGAGCTGTGTAAGTTGGATTTCACATTCTGGGGCTACAAAGAAGTCATATTTAAATCTGGGAGTGAATCCATATTTTGTTGACACCACCACCAAACTGTGATTCTGAATTATCATCAGAAACAAATGTGTGTTAACAGGGTAGGGTGGCTACTGAGAAATTCAAGATGTGAATGCTAAGAACTGTGTGTGTTCTTTAAAAAAAAAAAAAAAGCCTCCTGATGGTCATTTCCTTGAACACTTCTGTTTGTGCCATGGACCCTAGTTTCTTAACTGAAAGACAATTGATGGGTTAGATCTAGAAGGCAGTATTATTCAATGACCGGGTGCCAAGCGAATGGCATCTTTGGCAAACTCGGTGGTCTGATATGGACGATAATCAAATAGCTTTCAGATATGCCCCATCAGTTACCATTATTTCATCTGCAAGGGCCTGAAGGTGTCATTTAATTTAAAGCAGGATGGAATCAGAAATCAATTAATGACTGATTGCTGTTTCTCCTACAAATTGATTTTGGATTTGGCAGTCTGAAGACCCCATTATGCCAGAGTCTTAGCATGGGCTACATTAAAATACAGCTAGGAGCTTGGATCAGTTAATTAGGCCAGTTCTTCCAACTCTTTCAGAAAAGTTCTGGTTTTACTTAACAAAATAAGTTTAACTTATAAGTTTTCCTCACTCCCACTTTTTGATAACCTTCCAAGATTTTATTAATCTATAACTTTTAGCAACTGAAGAGGAATGATAGCAATCTACTTGTATTCTAAATATCTCCCTAAGCATTTAAATCTAATGCAGATACTATTTTGAAACATAAAATATTGAAACCAGAAGATCCCAAAGCCAGCCTCGCAAAAAAAAAAAAAAAAACAATATTATTTGTACAATAGCTACTAAAACCTCATCATGTGTGCATACCTGAAGTGTTGATTTGATCTTGAAATGGGAATGGGAGAGTAGGGGAAGACACAATCCTTACCTTCAGTAAAACTGACACAGGACTTGTACATTTCCTCCTACCTCGCTCCCACACTTGTATACATGCTCCAATACTTGAGTGGGCACACATTTCTGAAGCCTCCCCTACCCATGCCTCTTCAAAGATAATCCTCTCTGCATTTCACTTCCATGAGCCTTCTGTTGGTTAGCTAATCAAGGACCAAATAGAGGCTTAAGGGGTTTTTTTAATTTTTGTTTTTTTCAAGACTTACTTCCATTTGAAATGGTATATGGAAGGCTTACTCAGAGGTGGGCAGCTGGCAGAAATGTCTTGTCCTTGTTCCCCTAGTTAGGGAAGACATTCATATGCCTCCAAACTAGGATTGTTTCTCTCTTCATCTGGAGACTGGATCCCTACCCCAGAGACCTTGTAAGAAGATTAAAATTCCTACTTTTGAACAGTTGCAACTAGCTCCAGAAGAACAGAATTCCAAGGACTTTTGGGAGTTTTCCCATTGTTGTTTTGCCAGCTGTAGTATATAGAATAATGATTAAGAACAGAGAATCTGGAGCCAGCGTTCAATTACTTTCTAACTATTTAACCTTGGGCAAGTGATTTAATTTCTCTGTGCCTCAGTTTCTTCATGCTAATGACAGCCCATATGTTAGAAGGCAGTTGTGTGACAAAGTAAAGTAATAGTGGCTGGCGTACACACATCTCATACAGCTGTATGGCACATAACATTTTGATCAACAATGGATCGCATATACAAGGGGGATGCCATAATATTATAATGGAGCTGAAAAATCCCTATCACCTAGCAACTTCATAGTCATTGTCTCATGGTATCATGACATGTTACTCACGTGTTTGTGGTGATACTGGTGTAAGCAAACTGATCCTGCATGTTCCAGCCACATAAAAGTATGGCAATACAATTATGTATGGTACATAATACTTGATAATTATAATAAACAACTATTTTACTGGTTTATATACTTACTATACTTTTTATCATTATTTTAGAGTGTACGATTTCATTTTTTTTTTAAGAACTTAACTTTAAGCTGGGCTCGGTGGCTCAGCCTGTAATCCCGTGCCTTTGGGAGGGTGAGGTGAGTGGATTGCCTGAGCCTGCAGGTTCGAGACCCACCTGGGCAGCGAACCTCATCTCTACAATAAATCAAAAACCGGGCGTGGTGGCGCGCACCGAATCCGTGTGTAAAATACCAAATTTATAGAGAAGTTGCAAGAATTAATA